>NC_139459.1:60252500-60462500 GCF_057233095.1 Heloderma suspectum
CGCAGAGTGACTGAAACACTATAATGCACTTTCCCTTCTTTATAGTCTGATGTTATATTCTAGGTGATCTAATTTAGTTACTTAAGTGGATCATTATTCTCATTCTCATTCTCATTTTTATTTTTATTTTATTATTTATTTTTTTTAAGGTGCCAGAATTGACAGCCCAGGGAGAGAGACATTTTCTCTTTTATATTATGTTTGGCTTCTTCAAGGAAAATGAGCTGTTTAAATATTTGTGAAGAATGTACGGTATTCTTGGATGATAGAGATAATTAAGTGTTGAGGTTTTTAGTCATTTGATTTGTCACGGAGAAGGGGGCAAATAAAGCCATGACTAATGTATAATAAAAACACTCAACCCACAGTTCCATCTTCTAAGGAAACTGTTTCTAACTATGAAAGGCCTTAATCCAAGCCAGAAATCTTGCCTGAATGTTACAGGCACTGGAGTAATGGTGCAAGTATGAGTAGATGTTACACTGGACAAAAAGCTGGGAAAAAATCTCAGTGACTGCTGTTATTCCCATTTCATAAAAACTCTGGGATAAGGATAGTGGGTTGGATCCAGAGTGTTCCATTGGCGGTTGCATCCCTGGAGTGTAGTTCCATTCAGAATGCTTCTGCCAGCAGAAACGGGGGGGGGGAATGTTCTCTAATTTTTCCCCTCTCCCTGCAGCCCCCAGGACCACTTCCTCCACTATGGCCCCAACCCCCACAGCATTTTTTGAGGGAGCATAGGGGATGCAGCGGGAGGGGGAATTGACAAAAAATGCCTTCTCCCCCATTCCACCAGCAGGATTCCTCCACTGGATCAGAAGCCTTGTGTGAACTGAAGGAGCCCTTCTCAGTGGGAAGCATATCCTGTATACAACCTAGTGTCTTGCTCAAGGTTACCCAGTGTGTCTTGTTGAGTTCTTAGAAGGTATGCCTCCCAGAGCTGCAGGCCAAACCATATTTGTTCTTTATCTTTTCATAGTTAAAAATGTGTAACATATTGAAGGAAAATGTAAATAAAAGAATATGAAAAATTGGAACAGTGAGAGCAAGGAACTGTACTGCAAGTCATTCTCATGAGGAAATGTGTACCTGTGTGATACCTGTGTCTGTGGATTCCTAAACTGCTTTTTGGTCTCTCTAAATTGCCTGTATCGGACTAGCAGTACACAAGCGTTGATATTAGGATTGTATTCATGGGAGGGATTTGCATAAGGCCTCTCATTAATGGAAGTCATTCCGAGGGAAAGTGCCCTTATGGTCCCAGGACAAACCAGTAATGAAATCAAACTGAACCATCCCTGGGTTGAAGCGGGTGGGGCAGGGGAGGAAATAAAAAGTCTTAAAGTGACATGAGTTTCTTACAATTGTAATTGTGTCATGAATAAAGGAGAGATGCTTGTACTGTACTTGAAATAAGAGAAATACTTTGGCAGGTCATCCACAGAAAGCCACTATGGTGACATATTACTCACAAGGGCAAAGGTACAGTCCTCTCAGGCACTGGAGAGGTTGGGTAAGAGGCTGAAAACAAAGGAGGGGATTGCGGGGCAGGGAATGGTCACATTTCAATGTGTCAGAAAGTTAACAAATGGATGCCAAAGGTCCAGCACTAGGACTGATGTTAATGTATATAAATGATCTGAAAGGGGTTGGGGCAACAAGGTGAGAACATTTACAGATGACATGACATGACTGGGTTTGTCAAGAGTAGAGAGCATCCATGGTACTTAAGGGACTTAAGTGAATGGACATAGCGCAAAGATAGACAAAATGTATTGCTTCCAAGAACATGCAACATTAATTGCTGATATTTATCAGAATTTCCTCAGTGACCTCAAGCTATTTGCAAAGAAGCTTTTGTTGACACTGCAAAGAAGAGTTCAAGGAATGCTCCGGCTTGCTTAGACACAGAAGGGAAGACAACTAGAACTATATGAGGTGAGGAGTTGCGACAAATGAGGATATTACCTGTCATAACATTATCATGGAAATCAATAGGAGAACCCTTATGTCCTCTCTCTACTTCCCTTCCTTCAATAAGGTATCTTAACAAATGGGACTGGTTGAGAATTTATAGGTGGAAAATTAGTAATGTGAGACAGAATTAATGAATAATGGGAATGAAAAAGAATATGTTTGATGGAGAAGAGAAAGCATAAGAGGCTATGAGCTGCATTTTTTTATGAACATGAAAACAAGTGGACATGCAAGGGCATTCCCAACTGATAGCTGGGAATTGTAGTTGGGATCCAGCATCTCCCACCTCCATACATGCCTGGAGTGGAAAGTGCTCCAGTTATGCATGGGAAGGGAGGATATCCTTCCTCCAGCAGCTCCACACATGTCCTGGACTACCACACCAGAAGGTCCCCAACTTTGGGGTTGCTGGGGGCTCCTGCTGAAAGGGGGAGGCAAAAGCCCCCATGTATAAGGAGAAGGTCATGTGAGATGTGTTGTATCTCTCAGACATAGGGATGGATGAGTTTGTCAATTTCGGTTTCTCCAGCATTCACATTACAATCTCAAATTCTTTCCCTCCTGAATATAAAGAAATTTGCAAATTTTGGTACATTCTTATCAAAACACATATCAAATTTTGGTATATTCTTATGAGGCCTGCCTATTGTTATGCTTTCAGTGGAAGTCAAAACTTTTCTCTTTTCCCAGGCATTTGGCAGCATGTGATGAGTTTTAATTGATCCTGGATTTGTTTTATGGTTTGGCTGATTGCTCACAGTTGTTTTTAGATATATGTTGTCTCTGTGAATACTGTTGGTTGTGTGCGTTTTTTATGTTTTTAAATTTTGCATATTGTATTTTTAATGTTTTTAACCTTTCTAAACCACCTAGAGAGCTTTGGCTATGGGATGGTATAGAAATAATAATAATAATAATAATAATAATAATAATAATAATAATAATAATAGACTAAACATATCCACCGCTTGCAGTTTTCACATAACTTGCTTTTGGTAACCGCTATCATCCCTGTAGCTCACCTCTTGAACTATGTTCAGTCCTTCTTGAACTATGTTCAAGAATGTTCAACTGTGTTCAACATATGTTCAACTATGGTGTCAAGAATTGCAGAACACAATGTCTCCAAGGGTTGAGTAACACAACACTGTTATTAGTCCCTACAACCTGAAAAAAAGACACAATGTTCCTGTCCTTTTAATACACTCTAAAAGGATATTAGCCTTTTGTGCCAAAGCAACACACTGCTGAGTCATACTTAATTTACCTATTACAAGCCCTACATGGTTCTGAGAAGTGCTGCTGTCTGGCCAGTTCTTTCCTTCCTTGTGCATTCGGTGCTTCTTTCTCATGTGAGACACTTTGTATTTGCCCTTTCCGGGATTGCGTTTGCTGCTCTCTGCCCAGCAGTCACTTGGATCTACCATGGACGATATCATATTTCACCATCTAAACGAGAATATGGCAGCAAGAGAAATGAGGATGCCAATGAAGGATTCAACATTCAGTATACAGGCACAAGGGAGCAGATTTCACCAGAATGCTCTATGCAAATACAATACCCCTCTGCTTGGTAGGTAGTATGATTAACTAGTTTGTGTGCTTCATAAATGGAACACACAGCTGTAAGCAAAAGCACTGCTCTTCCTGTGGCTGGTTTTGCTACATCTTCTCTTTCCTCTGCTATTTTTGGATAGTTTGTATGCCATCTAAAAGATTAGATAGCTTTCTACGTGGATTCATGTATTTTCCAGTTTTACTCTTAAGCACTTCTAAATACCATACCCAAAGAACCAGTGAGAACTACTCGCTACTGATCATGAATATGTGTGATTGAACAGCCATTATCTGCTGCCTCTAATCTGGGGCTAGGGAACCTGTGGTTCTCCAGAGGTTAATGAATTCCCCTCATCCCTCACTATTTGCCAGGCTCGTTAGGGCTGTTGGGAATTGGAGACCAACAATACCTTGAGGGCCACATGTTTGCCATACTTGCTCTAATCTATAGATGAGGGATGAGATGGTGTTACTACTCCTTTATTAGGGGACTTCACTCAAACCTCATATATATCTCTATCTATCATCTATCTATCTAATCTCATTATTTCTCAACCTGACCACTTCCCTCAAATACTTTTTCTGCACATGATGACTGGGTTTCATGTTTGGGGTTACAGCCCCAATCAGTTTGGGGATTGGGGTTACAGCCCCAATCCTGTGAACACTTACATCTCTGGAACCCTCAATCCTCTGTGTTATAGAGCGGCCATGTCTCAGTCTACAGAGCTGGCAAGAGTGTCTAGGTGAGCTCCTGTGTTATTGTGCTGTTGCTCACTTATTCTGTCAGGAAGATCTTCACTAGGTTCTAGGACGTCAATACGGTGGATGTTTAGGACAAGCTACAGAGTGGAGCCTTTTTGATTAATTAGGGGTAATAAACAAAAAGAAGGATAAAGGGGGAGCATCCTGGAATTTCTTCACCTGCAGCTACTGGGCGGGAGGAGGGCAGGGGAACAAACTAGATGTGCATTAATTGTGAGAATTAAAACATGCACGAATTAGTAACAGCCATGTGTCCCCTATGGAGGTGGGGAGGGGGAATTTGAACTTTTTCCCACTTTTCTCAGTCTCAATGTAACCCCCCCCCCATGGAAATAGTAGCTGTGAGGGGGAGAGATATGTATTGGTACTACTGCAGGAGAAAAGGGTTATACTCCTCCTCACTGTACCCATAGTTCTGACCAGGCTCTGGTCCCTCATGGCTCCAATGTTTTAAAGTCTCCATTGATTGTATTCATGCAATTTATGTCACATCTAGTTTGGCTTTGAGATGCCTCTTTTTGCAGGGTGCCTTCCCCCACCCCCACCCCCCAATCTCTCTTTCTCTTGTCCCAGTGGGGCTTCAGAGAGTGGGGCTGGCAGAGGGAGGTGACCATCACAGGCAGCAGTTGCAAGCAGCATCCTGGCTATTCCTCATGAGCTCTCTGGCTGTTCCCTTCTGCTGGAGGACAGACCTGTGTACACAACGCAAGCTGCCCTGAGCCCCCTAAACTAACTTGCTGCCTCAGGTGTGGTGGAGGATGCTATCCAATCAAAAGAGTTAATTAAGATTAAATGGCTAGTCCAGTCAACTTCTGTACATGGACTGGGGAGGAGGTGCCATCTGATCCTTTGCCTCAAGCATAAAAATGTCTCGGGCCAGCCATGGATATGGCCTCACACTGACATACCTTCTCAGTATTCTCTGCCTTGGGATAGGAATATGGGGACCCTATGGACTGAGCTCCTCTGTTCCCATTTCTTCCTTCCCTAGGTTTGCTGGCACTTCTCCCTGGCTGACCACAGGAAAGACATGTCAACTTGGGATTGTTGCCCTTCCTTCCCCCAAGAGAGCAAAAAGCAGATTGTCAAGGTGCGCCAAGCTGTCCATTTGTCCAGGAACCCGGGGCAAGGTTTCTGCTACTCTGTTCTCTCCTTCTCCCCAGTACGCTTGGTATCTCTGGCCATTTGGCAGCTATGGTATGGCTATGGTGCTCCACCAGTCCCTGAATGGCTATGAGGTCTGACATTGTGATACATTTCATAGGCATTCCTTGCCACATTCATATTAGTTCCTCTTCTTTCTGGTCCGCAGTCAGCCTTTCAATCTTCTGAGATATCCCATCCTTGTGAGTAGAAGTCCACTGGCTGAACTGGAGTCTCTCTGACGTGGAATGTTTGTTTGTTTGTCCACAGCTGGTTTCCTATGTCCTGTGGGGTGGAGGGATTCATTTGTACAACATCACTGAATAAATTCATAACAGCGTTTGACCTAGTCTCCTCAGCAAATGTTGAGATAGGAGAAATTTGTTTAGGGAGCCACATGAAATGTGTACACAATTCACAAGAAACACTAAAATAATTGGCACTAATTGGCCTCCTTGCTGGCAGTGTTACTGAAGAGATCAAGGTGCAATCCACATGGGTGGACATGTCCTCTGACTTGCAAGGGTGGATGTTTTAGGTCAAGGCTGCAGCTCTTTGAAGTGGAGCTGCTCTGTTGTTGCCAGTGCAGAACCCCTCAGTGGACCCTTGGAGGTTTGATCTCTAGGACTGTCACTGAGAACCAGATTAACTTAAACATAAATAAGGATGTTGGTAAGTGAGTTATTTTTACAGTGATGGAAGAAGACATACACATGTTTCAAAACTCAAACTTATCAGTACTTTACATTGCATTTCCAGTGTGTGCCTTGGTTTGGGTGTGTTTCGTAATGTTTCTTAAATTTGATCTGGTACGAAGCCTTTCAAAAGACACTTTGTCACTTAAACATTTAGTGGGGATAAACCTTAAAAATGAAAACTGCGCCACCCTAATTATCTCCAGGAAACACATGTGGCATGGAGCTTTTCTCAAAATAGCTTATGAAATGTGATAAATTTTGCATAAACATTCTTATTGAAAGTAACCAGTCACAGTCAGAGAGATAAGGATAAAAACAAAACAAAACAAACCATGGTGCTCTAGTAGGGATGTATGGATTTTGTTAAATCTGTTCTGCCTGTGTTTTGCAGATAATCAGGCATCTTTTGTTCTGTCATCTGCTCATTGACAGAATCAGATTTATTTTTTACCAGAATTCTGGTCTACTTGCGCTAATTCACATTAGCGCTAATGCACACACACATTTGCACAAATGCATGTTAGTTAATGCGAAATACTGTTAATCTGCAATAACAAATGCACATTAGCACAATTGCACAAGTGTGTATTAGTGCTAATGGAAATTAGTGCAAATCCCCCCCCCCCCAACCTGGTGGAGAAAAACTGGTTTGCAACTCCACAGAATCTGAGTGACTCTGAAAAAGCTGGCATGGTGCGGAATTTGTAATTCAGATTCATAGAAATCCAAACTCATCTGAATCTGTTGCAGATTTCTACAACATCCCTAGTTTCTATTTAATCCAGAATGTTCATCATGGAAATCCATTCCCCAAATGAGTAAACAATTAGGCTAACTCACCACAAATAAGAATAAATTGTATCTGTTGTATTAAAATGCATAAATGATAGGATAGACATCTATTTTCTTCTTATGCCAATAGATAAGACAACCCAAATAATGGTGATGTGCATTCCTTAGGGTTTCTTTTGTCCCTTGACTTTGCCACCCTACTTTAATAACCCACATAAGGGGTCATCTGGCCCACAGTGCTACATCTGAATTTTGCTTTAACAATTCTGTAACAAGGTGAAGTGGAACACTCCAGAGGATGGCTATAATAGCTTTATTGCCTTTTTCATTATTAAGACCTCTTAAGATAATTGTTTTCAAAATTATCATACAAGCTTTTCTGAACTTCCAGTATGAGCATTGATTTATGCTGTCCATGATTTCATTTCTGCTTTGTTTCACACTGTGTTAATTTTCATTAAGTTCATTATGTCTGAGACCTCTTAAGGGATTTATTTAAAATTCATCTCTTGATTAGACCCATCTTGTATACTTTTCTGCTGGAACAATATCTATTTTTTTTTGTCCCAAAGATAACAAGATCTGAGTTATGGTGGTAACGCTGTTCCCTAAGAGTGTCTGCGTTAAGTGTATTAGCAATATTAATATGTTGCTGTAATTATTTTTTGATGCATGTAAAACATATAGGGTTTGATGAGGAATGATAGATTTAACACAAGTAGCAGGTTAGTGAAATAAATATGGGTTAGACAGTTCTTATATGCTTCTTTTTGATAATATACAAGATGAACTTGAAAATAAGAAGTCAATATAATTTTATAGGATTAAGTGAGTTAGTTCATCAGAGAGTAAAGCATGTAGATATTTAATTTAAAAAACAGCAGCTTGCAGCCTGGCATAAAGCTTTCCCTAAAGCTGTTAAACATTATCTTGACTGTAACAGTCATCAATATAAAAAGCAGCTAGCACAATAGATATATCATAATGGATACATTGGGTGTTGTTGTTGTTGTTAGAGCCAGGCACAAATGGCCTCTCAAAATTCTCTACCCTATTCACGGGCAGAGGTTGTAGCGCCACAACGTCTTTCTTTTTTCTTAAGGGTTTTGGGGGGTTTGCACCGCCAGTGCAAGAGGCAACAGCATCAACTGTGTTGGCAGCCTGACTCTAATTTTTGCATCCTCCACAATGCCCCATACCTATTATCATTCTGGGAGGGACGCCACTGCACCCAAACAAAGGTGAAGAAAATCTGGAGAAAATTCTGTGAAGTGGCCTTTTTTATTGGGAGGGTGGGGGAGAAAAAGAAAATCTCAGATGTTTTCCGAGAAAAATCTCTCCTGAGAAATTTTGGCTCAGCTCTCATTGTAATTCCTCAGGGGTCAGCACCTTCTCCAGGGTTCTCAAAACATTAAATTTCTGAGGGGTAATTGTAGATACATCTTGTCTCCAACATAGCTGAGTACAAATACTGCTACTTCCCTGAAAGCCCTGTAGCAGGTGTGAGGGGGTAGTATTGTGTCCCGATCCAGGGACGGGAAGAACTGGCCCCCAATTTCCTGGAAGTTTCGATCCAGAGACGGGAAGAATTGTCCCCCAATTTCCTGGAAGTTTCCTTCCCTAATGTAAAAGGCTTCCATTTTTCTGTCTCATTCTCAGAGCATTTTATAATTTATTTTGAATTATTTTGGTGGTGTTTTTGAGCTTATCTAATCACTCTGTCTGGGGTGGCCGAAGGTGCTGTATCTCCATTGCACTGCAGCATCCCTGGCAGCCTGCCCTTTCTGATTTGAAAAAGCCCTATCAGAGGAATTACCTCATGATGCCTCCCCCTGTGCTTTTACCTAAGTGCAGAAAGCCAAAGAGCCTTCAGGTTGCTGGAGATATTATTGTATAATGAAAGACAGGACAATCATGCACACGCCTTGGCCATCTCATAAGTAAAGTAAGTACAAGAACGCTGAACCCACCCCATAAGAATTTCTCTGAAATTCCTTCTCTTTTGAATTTCTTTTTGAAAGCTATTTCTTTTCTATCAAATTGAAGGAGAATGGTAAAAATAAAAAATAATAAAAAAAACATGTTGGAGCAATTTTCACCACAGTACTAACTCTTAGAAGCAGTAGTAGTAGTAGTAGTAATTTTATATATATCTCCATATTACGATTTAAAACATATTTCATAAAGGAGAAATCTAGCAGCCACTACTTTTGCGGATACTCATGAGTGCTGTTCACACAACACATTAACCCACACAATGCAGTTGAGTGTGGGTTGCTGTTGAACCATGGGTTGTTTGTTGAAGGGTGGGTTAACGTGTTTTCCAAACCCAGGACATTTTCCTCAGGGTGGCTTGTTAACCATGTAGTGTGGTTTGTTAACCACCCCGAACAATCCCAAAACAAACCATGGGTTCTCAAGGTGGCTTGCTTGAGAGAAAAAAAGCCACACTGCATGGTTAACAAGCTGCTCGCCCGCTCCAGAGAAAATGTCCTGGGTTCAGACAACACGCTAACACATGGTTCAGCAAACAACACATGGTTCAATAACAACCTATACTCATCCACTGAGTGTGGGTTAGCATGTTGTGTGAAGCCAGACTCAGTCTTTCCCAGACTCAGTCTTTCATTGCCCCAACTGATTGACCTTGATCCAGCTAGGGGCCATAAGCATGCAGGAACAGGCTTTGAATGCCTTTCCTTAGCTGAAAGGGGGAACGGTGTGTTTAAACTCAGTGGCAGAGCTCATGCACTGCATGCAAGTCTCATGTTCAATCCCCTGCATATCCAGGTAGGGCTGAGAAAGAGTTCTGGGGAGCTGGTGCCAGTCAGGGTATATAATACTGAGATAGATTCAGCCAGACAGTTTCAGCCACTGGAATTACACGGTTTTGTCCCTGAAAGAAGAAGAGGCTGAAATTGTGCCACTTAGTTTTTTGGAAAGGGGCAGAAGGAGGCCTTCTCCATCTGGTTCCTTCTCCCTATGAAAGAGATAACTGACATGATTCCAGCTCTTTTATAGGACTATGTGCACAACCTTAGCTACTGAGTTGGAGTTAGACTTAGTTGTACTTAGAGCAGACCCATTGAAATCAAGTCCCAATGGGTCTATTCGAAGTATGACTAAATATGAATGAAACCCTCCATATGCATACACTTTGGAATTGGGGCCACTGGATTATATGTGAATAAAATGAAGAAAATACCTCTTGATTTCTAGAAAAGGAGAAAAGGATAGAAGTTGATGTAAGGTATATTTGACAATGTTGGAAGAAAGCATGCACATTTTTCAGTGATAGAATGAAACTGTTCTTGCTCTCTACTTGGTTATGTGATTTTTTCTTGACACGTCTCTGATTACCTATTGAGTAGGCCTCATAAACACATGTTTATGAGGCCTACTCATAAACATCAAGTGCTCTTCTGCACTTGATGTGCAGAAGAGCTATTCCTTGAATTCCTCCCCTTTCCCCTGGCTCTCAGAGAATGTCATGTGTCATCCCACTATGGTTTACTGTACAACTTGTGTATTAAGTCAATTAACAAGTATATTATTTAATAGTCTTTTCATAACATTTCAATTTCAGACAATTGTGGTGTTTTTATTAATTTGTTGAGTCACATGCATTTCAATTTCATATTCATTTTAAAAGCATTCACTGGTGGACAGAAGCTAGCTAGACAGTTGATGGAAAACGTGTGGTATAAATTCTAGAGTTTTTCCCCTTCCTTCTAAAGGAAATGTTCAGTGTATCATCATTTACAAATAAAGCCCCAAATGCATATGTCACAAGTAGGGATGGAGCAAGCCCCTGGTTGGAGCTTGAAGCTCAGCAGGAAATCGCCAGCTCAGCCCCCCAGATGCCAGTCCACAGACCCCAGCACCTGCCAGGCTTGGCATATGCCAAGCTGGGCAAGCGCGCAGGCATCCACTCCCTCAACGAGCACCATTTGCCACTCATATGGGTGCTTGTTTTTTTTTCCTGTAAGTATCCCATCTATGCAAATGGGGACCTTAAAAGGGCAATGTCCGCAATACATACCTTCAGTGTTGTGGCACGTGACAAGGGAGCAGACACTTGTGTGCCACTGTGGAGCACCTCAGGGACCACCCAGCAGCTCACCCCATGCTGCTCTCCTGGGTTGGGCAAGTTCTGGGGGTTCGGCAAGTACTGTGCAGGGTGGGTGCAGGGTGGTCCATCCATCCCTAGTCACAACTAAGACCTGCTTGAATTGTATCTGGTAATGTTTCTGGTGTGAAGACACTGGTGGCTAGAGAGTTTTTCCCCCTTTCTCATAATACTGGAATTTCCAGTGAAGCTAAATGGTGGGAAATTGAGGACAGAGAAAAGGAAATATTTCCTCACACAGCACATAAACTGTGGAGTTTGCTTCCACAAGATTTGATGATGGTCAGCAACATGGATTGCTCTAAAAGGGGATTAGAGAAATTCATGGAAGAAAAGGCCAGCAATGGCTAGTATTAGTCATATTGGCTATATGCCACCTCCAGGTTCAGAGGTAGCATGTCTCTGAATGCTAATTTCTGCAGAATAGTGGGAGAGGGCTATTGCCCTAATGTCCTCCTTGTGGGCTTTCCATAGGCATCTAGTTGGCCATGGTGGTAAATGGGATGCTGGACTAGGTAGGCCTTTGGTCTGATCCAGCAGGGCTCTTCTTATATTATTTGATAGCATATAGAAGGACCCTCTGGATGAGCACATTTGGATGAAGTGTCTGCCTGGTTTTCTAAAAAGAAAAGTGGGTGAGCTGGAAGTTGAAGTACTAAAACAAAGGAGGTTTCCCAGTGTCACCCACCCTTCCCAATTACTCTGTAGATCTCCATGAGGGAAAGCTTAGTCATATTTATTTAGGGGCAGTGTTAGAAACATGAAGAAACAATATCAGACAAGCAAAGGAATATCAAGGTTAGATTTGAAGTAGCAAACTCATTAACTATGCATACACTTTTACGGTGGAAGACAAGATCAGACACCTATTGCACACTCAGCAGATGCAGTTCCAGCTGTGGCTGCCTGCCAATGCCACCGGTTGTGCTCTGCCCTCTAGGAATTGCTATCTGGGAGGAATGTACAGGATACTGCAAACACTGTTAATGATCAAATTAATTCATTTTAAGAAATTATAGGAAAACAGAAGCACTTCACTTACGGAACAATGGAAATTGATTACTGGCATAGGGTCAAAACATTTGAGAATGTTAAACAGGAAATACTGGCTATTACATGAGATGCAACTTTTGTGGATTAGTAGTTTGTGTTTATATTTTGTATTTGTGTATTCAACCTTTTTCTTCTTGCATCTTTTCTTTGGCTTGTATGCAAAGTTCTGTGAGTAGAAGGCCACTTGTACAACTTTCCTGCCTGCTTTCCTGCTGCAGCCCCCTGTAACTCCACTCCCAAGCTTCTCTTGAGAGTGAGAGGACCCTGAGGAAAGTCCAAGGATGTGGGGCAGAGGAGGCTGCAGCAGGTGGGGAAGAATTGCTAAAAACTGGGCAGAGGCAACTTGCATAAACAGAGCACTCATGCTGGTAAGAATGCAGGAGATGTTGGAGACTTAAAAGAAGTCCTCATTCTTTGGGATGCTTCCTTATACGGAATGTAAAGTTCTACTTTGCGTCCTCAAAGTAGAATTTTGCGTCCCTTTGGTAGCTGAACTAGAGATAGATGGATCAGTCTATTTTTGGTCTGTGTCAATTTTGCACATGTTCATTCATACTGTAGGGATGTCAGAGAATTTCGCCACGAATCTCGGGGAGGCTGAATGCCAGAGCATTTGGCCCCCCAAAATCAGTGGCGAAACAATCTGCCCCCCTGCCCCCCCCGGGACGGGACTTACCTTCGGTGAATCTTCCTGGCGGCGGAGGTTCGGCGGCGGTTCGGCAGAGGCTGTGGCGGCCAGTCTTCCGACCAGCTGCTGCCACCACCATTTCCAGTTAAAAAAACGAACAAACAAAAAAACATGATAGGCTACGTAAAGATTTACGTAGCCTATCACAGCTAGGGATGGGGGAGAATTTCTCCCCGAAACTTCGGGGGGCCGAGTGACAATGTATTCGGCCCCCTGAAGTAGTTTCGGGGAGAAATTCTCCACCCCCCCACCCCCCGCCCCCCCCGGGATGGGACTTACCTTTCCTGAATGTCCCTCCCGGTGGCGGGTCCCAGCGGCGGTTCGGCAGGTCTTCGACAGGGGCAGAGGCGCCGCCATTCCAATAAAAGTTAAAAAAAAAAATGCCCCCGTGATAGGCTACGTGACGATTAATGTAGCCTATCATGGCTAGATTTGCAAAGTCAGCCATGATAGGCTACGTAAATCGTCACGTAGCCTATCACGGGTGACTTAAAAAAAAAAAAGCACGTACGGCTAATGGCGGCCCCCATAGGGAGCCACCATTCGCGTTCATTATTTAGTCGCTGTAGTCTACGTAAAGATTACGTAGACTATGGCAAAAATAAGGGCAATGCTATTTGCGTTGCCCTTATTTTCGCCGTAGTCTACGTAAAGATTTACGTAGACTACAGCGACCAAATAAGGAACGCGAATGGCGGCTCCCTATGGGGGCCGCCATTTGCGTACACGCTTTCTTTTTTTTTTAAGTCACCCGTGATAGGCTACGTGACGATTAACGTAGCCTATCACGGCTGACTTTGCAGATCTAGCCGTGATAGGCTACGTTAATCGTCACGTAGCCTATCACGGGGGCGTTTTTTTTTTTAACTTTTTATTTCGCAGCCGGGCAAGGCAAGGCGCCTCCTCCCCGGCCTGAATTTCAGCCGGGCGAGGTGGGAAGCCTCCCCCCGAGCCTGAATTTCGGCCGGGTGAGGAGGGAAGCCTCCCCCCCCGGCCTGAACTTCGGGGGGAGCAGCGAAGCGCCTCTCCCCCACCGCGAAGCAAGCTGGGAGACCAGGTAAGTGGCTTTCGTGCACCCCTAATCACAGCTAGATTTTTAAAAAACACCATGATAGGCTACATAAATGTTTACGTAGCCTATCACGGCTGATTTAAAAGAAAAAAACACACGCGCGTATGCAAATGGCGTAGCATCTACGCTATTTGCGTTCCCCTTATTTTCGCCGTATTAGTCTACTTAAATGTTTTCGTAGACTAAGACAGCGAAAATAAAGGGAACGCAAATAGCGTAGCATCTACGCTATTTACATTCCCCTTATTTTCTCCGTCTTAGTCAACATAAATGTTTACGTACACTAAGATGTGCCAAAATAAGGAACGCAAATGGCGGCGCCCATAGGCGCCGCTATTTGCGTACGCACGTTTTTTTTTCTTTTAAATCAGCCGTGATAGGCTACGTAAATATTTATGTAGCCTATCACGGCTGACTGCAGGGATGCAAATGGCAGCAGCTATGGCTGCCATCATTTGCGGAGCCAGCCGGCCAAGATTCGGGGGGGGAGGGACGGAGCCCCTCCCCCCCGGCCAGAATTTTGGGGGGGAGGGACAGAGCGCCCCCCCGGCCAGAATTTTGGGGGGAGGGATGGAGCGCCTCCCCCCCTGGCCAGAATTTCAGGGGGAGGGTCGGAGCGCCTCCCCCCCACGGTGAATGTCACCCTTCGAAAAGGTAAGTGACTTTCGTACATCCCATAAGTCCATTCTGTCCTTTCCCCACATTAATCTAAATTTTAAAAAAATCCGCACACACAAAGATAATGTATTTTTAATGTATTTTCTCTCAAAATATGCATTTTTAAATGTATTTTAACCTGAAATATGCATTTACTGGTACATTTCAGCACATTTTTTAAAGATGAAAACTGCATAAAAAAATTGGAAAAGTGCAAAATCCAACGGATAATTGCATTATGATCTGGGCATTAGTAAGGATCATGTTGGTTTGCTTCGAAATATAAACTGAAAGAAATCCTGGACCATCCATTATGTAGACCTTATGAAATGATCAATGACCCTGAAGTGGAAATTCAATTATATTGCCATTTGATGAACATGGGATACTGTTGTGTACACAAGTTGTGTTTGCACTACAGCAATACCCTGAGGTCTTCAGGAAAGTGGGTGTGGGTACATTACTTATTTGCCATGAGCAGGGAGTCATTGCCCCCCCCCCCAAGCACACACTTACACATTAAAAGCAAGGACATTCAATACATAGACTGAAATGGAAGCCAATCCTTACAGCAGCCTTCCCCAACATGGTGTCCCCCAGATGTTTTGGACTTCAACTCCCATCAGCCTCAGGCAGCCTGGCTAATAGTCAGGAAGCCTGGGAGTTGTCATCCAAAACATAGGCTGCCTTAGAGACAGCCTCCATTCAGTCTCAGTTCAGATTCTCCTCTAGTTTTATATTGGAAAGATGTTGAAAGCGTGTTGCACTGAGTACTAGGAAGAGGCACAATGTGTTTTAGATGGATGTCTGATAGGAGCTATTGATGTGAGCTCTTAATAAAGTAATATATATTTGCTATTTCGCTATCTTTAATGCCATTTTTCTTTTGTTCTAACATGGGTACATCACTGTAGGATTTTATTGCCGCTTTAGCCTTGTGTATTGTAAACTGCGAAATAGTCTTGTCATGATAAACTGTTGAGTGTCCCCATGTAGCTGATGGTGATATTGACTTTCAGAGGAGTCTTCTTGCCATTGCCAAGTGCAGGCAGTTTTTTGTTTTTGTTTTCTGGGAAGCTCAGTGGTGTGCTAATGAAAACACACTGCCTTCTTTTTGTGGTTTAGTAAAAAGGCTGGGCATATGCCTGAGGTCCTTTTCACTTGCCCTTTGTTTTGACCATTTGCATAAAGGAAGGCTGTGTTTCTGTGTCCCTAAGCTTAGTTAATGTGCAGCAGAGTGTGGGCCGCACTGAGTAAGCTACTTCAGATTGTGGGTTGATGCTAGGAGATCTACTTTATTGGAACAAACCATTTCTGCGTATGGATCAATTTCTTATTATGATTAATTGGGAGGGAAAGAGCTTGTAATTCTTAGCTTAGAATAGTTGGCAAAGTCCAGTGTACTGTAGTCTAGTGCAGCATTAGGAAAAGTGTAAGGCTAGGATAATTAAAATGTGAAAAAAGGGAATCACAAAATTCAAGAATTTGTGCCCTAAATGGTCAGTGTGATAGCCTCTATCTTCTCTGCTGTGGCACCCCAGTTGTGGAATGCCCTCCCCTTGGAGGCTTGATTGGCACAGACTTTGGTTTTGTTTCAGCACCAAGTTAAAAACATGGCTTTTCACCAAAGCCCTGAGGGCTAATTGAATTCCCTAAAGTTGCACACTATTTTAATTGTTTTCTTGTCTTAAATTTTCTAATTGGTATTAGCTTGTTTAATGGTTCAAGATGCTTTTAGTGGTTTAAATTATATATTGTTTTATACCATTTAAATTTATTTTATCTGTATGCCGCCCTGAGATCTTAATGATATAGGGCAGGATACAAATGTTTTAAATAAATAAATATCCTACACTACAACATGCTATGAATCACCCAGAGAGCTTCAGCTATTGGCCAGCATAGAAATGTAATAAATAAATAAATAAATAAATAAATAAATTGTGCAAATAAAATAAACAGCTCTTGTATACCACAGTGTTTTTTTTTTTAAAAAAAACAATATCATCAATTAACGACCACAGTTAAGGATCATATATGATTAAATACATTTTCCAGGGTAGTATTAAAACCTATAGAAACCTAGGGTTATTGAATATAGTAGTTTAAGGCTGCAGTCCTGTACAGATTACCTGGGAGTCTGTCACATTGAGGTCAATGGGACTCACCTCTACATAGATGTGTGTAGGATTACACTATAATATTATTATTCTCTGTAATAAATATTTTAAAATATTGTTTTAACAAAAGCTGTTCTTTTCAATAAGAAAAGTATAATTATGCAATATTTTTCTCTTGCCCTCCAAAGTGATTCTATCCAATATTATTTTTAGAAGAAAATAATAACTAGAGTTGCAAAATATTTGGGATTTAAGAATATCTTCCTAGAGAAATGACGGTGACTTGTTTTTGAATGGTGAACACAATTGCCATTAAGCCAGTTGATTTTGAATTAGGGATGTCAGAGAATTTTGCCACGAATCTCAGGGAGGCCGAATGCCAGCGCATTAGGCCCCCCGAAATTGGTGGTGGAATGGTCTGCCCCCCTGTCCCCCCCGGGACGGGACTTACCTTGGGCGAATCCTCCTGGTGGTGGCGGCGGCAGCTGCAGCAGAGGCTGCGGCGGCGGTTCGGCGGCGGTGGCTGCGGCAGCCGGTCTTCTGACCGGCTGCCGCCGCCGCCATTTCCAGTAAAACAAACAAACAAACAAACAAACAAAACGTGATAGGCTACGTAAAGATTTACGTAGCCTATCACGGCTAGATTTTTAAAAAATACAGTGATAGGCTACGTAAATGTTTACGTAGCCTATCCCGGCTGAGTAAAAAAAACAACAACAACCCGCGCGTATGCAAATCGCGGCGCCCATGGGCGCCGCCATTTGCGTTCCTTATTTTGGCATGTCTAGTCTATGTAAACATTTACATAGAGTCGTAGACTATGGCGAAAATAAGGGGAACACAAATAGCGTAGACGCTACGCTATTTGCATTCCCCTTATTTTTGCCGTAGTCTACGTAAATGTTTATGTAGACTAGACGTGCCAAAATAAGGAACGCAAATGGCGGCGCCCATGGGCGCTGCCATTTGCATATGTGCGGGGGGGTTGGGTTTTTTTTTTACTCAGCCGTGATAGGCTATGTAAACATTTACATAGCCTATCACGGCTGACTGCAGGGATGCAAACGGCGGCGGCTACGGCCGCCGCCATTTACGGCCGGGCCGGCCAGGATTCGGGGGTGGAGGGATGGAGCGTCTCCCCCCCCGTCCAGAATTTGGGGGGGAGGGATGGAGCGCCTCCCCCCCGCCAGAATTTTGGGGGGAGGGACAGAGCACCTCCCCCCCACCGCGAATCAAATTTCGTTCAAGGTAAGTGACTTTCGTACATCCCTATTTTGAATGGGAAACACAAATTGCACTGCAGGCAGTTGTGAACAGTAATAAGCATGTAATATGAAACCGTGTTTTAGATCTGGTCTGTGAAAATGCCACATCTGTTTTTGCCGACAAGTGCTCCAAAGATGTGATGCAGGATCCAGGAATATGGGAATATCTTTGGAAATAAAGGGGCAGCTTTTTCATCTCCCTGTCTGTAATCTTTTTACAAGAACAATTTTGCTGGGTTTGTGAATAAGAGACAGAAAACTGCTCCTCTGGGCCATGATATACCACTCCATGAAATCCATACATACCCTGCCATTTAATTAAATGAGAAATAAACTTGTTCCTAAGACCTACAGAAGGACTGTCCCAATGGTGGTTAATAGCCTGTTTATGTTTAATCAGAATCTTCTGAGTATCCAAATAATGACTACAAAGGTTACTGATCATGCTGAGCTTAGGTTGTGGAACCATGATGATGATGGTGTCCACAGTATTTTATGGACCAGAATTAATTAATTTTCAAGTAGTCGCCAGTTCATGCAGGTAGAGTTCATCACATCCATAATGCGCCAAACCACACTTCTATAGACAGTGATCACACACTGCAGCTTCGTGGGGTGTTTTTAGAAGATAAGGCATAAACAGGTATTATTTGAACTACTGCAATGAACAGAAGACTCTCAGTCTATAACTATATGAAAACCTATTTTAGAATCACTTAAGAAGCTGTTAACTGTTTATGAGTGTGAACACCTGCTGTTTTACGAATATGGCACCATGGTCACATTTATGAAAGTGGCATTATTATTTTTGCTAGTAGCATTTTAAGAAACATGTTTGACTTGGGTCCAAAGATGTTGCTGTTTAAGCAGAAGGTGCTTCAAACAAGGAAGGGAGAAAAAGTAATTTCCCCTCTGCCTACAAGTCATCTGTACACACACACACTCCAAAAGCTGCTCTGGGGGATTCTCTCACCCTCTGGAGCTAGTTTTCAGGGTACATGGGTTACTGCAGACATGGAAAGAATTAGTGTCCCCCGCCCCCTTAGCAGAAGTCTCTTCCAGTCATTCAGCAGGATAGGAACACAGGAAGTTGCCTTAGTAGAGGCACATCAACAGCTCAGACAAAAGAATTTCCCATCACCTTCTTGATCCTTTTAACTGGAGATGCCAGGCACTGAAATTGAATATGGACTTCCTGCATGCAAAGCATGTGCTCTGCCACTGAGATATAGTCATTCCCCTTTAAGATCTTTAGATCTAATGCTTCCTCACATCCACATTAGATTCTTCTAACACTCTAATCCTATGCATGTTTAATTGAAAATAGATTATCATTATTATTGTTGTTGTTAATGTTGTTATTATTATTATACCCCACCATTTTTCCTCTTGCAAAAGATCCCAAGGTGGCTTACATGGTCCTTCGCCTGTTTTATCCTCACAACAACCCTATGAGGTAGATTAGGCTGAGATTCAGTGACTGGCCCACAGTCCAGTGAGCTCTGTGGCCTAGTGGGGACTAGAACCCTGATCTCCTGAGTCCCAGTCCAACTCTCTAACCATTATGCCACACTGGCTCTCCCATTCAGTGGGTAGGAACCCCGTGGAACCTACTTTAAATATTCATGGTATCACAGCCTTAGTAATTTGTATTGTCACATTCTAGGATACAAACTGGGAACTGTTTTTGAATGTGTTAAAGCCAGTATAACTTTAAGTATGATAAACCCTGCATAACCCAATTTTTATTGGGAGAATAAGAATGTTGGCTGGATTGTCTTTATAACAGCTAATACAATTGTTATCTAGAGTCTTGAGATGGGTATAAAAGGGGGGAAATCACTACAGAGCCTTCATGCCTATATTATAATGTATAGTATATGGAACGTATCCTTGGTTGTTCAATTGGTTTAAAGAAATGATATATAAATAAGCCAGTTCAAAAGGTTATGTCTATGTTACCAAGGGGCAGAACTCAGTATTGGGCTATGGGAATGAATGGGTGGGAGATAGGAGCAGGTTGGTTCTCTATAGCTGGGGTCACCATGGGCAAGAAATAGGATTAGTAAAAGAGAAACACAGAGTTGGGAGGAGCCTTGGAGGGCATCTAGTCAAACTGCCTGCTTAATGCAGGATCTGCAATGCAGATACAACTGCAGCATTTCTGCAAAGAAAGAAAGAAAGAAAGAAAGAAAGAAAGGAAATCCCAAATTCATCTGCTTGCTTTCTCTCATATAAATTAATATTTGCCATTCACTCTTATGGGTAAAAGTAAACCACTGCATTTGGGGAACTTGTTGTATTGAAAGTAAAACTAGGGATGGGGGAGAAATTCATTCAGTTCTCATTTTAATGTGAAATTACCTTATTTTCACTTCTTGGTCCAGACAGTACACAAACTGAAATATAGTTGTACTTCAATATTCACACTTTTCTGAATTTTGTGATGCAGTTCTCCAGTCAAAAATCTGTACCAAAATGCATATACAAGGGGGAAGTGCACAAAACATGTGAGGTGTATATTAGTAGGGATGTACAAAACCCCTACCTTCTGTTCTGGGGGGGGGGTCCGCAGTGGGGAGGCAATCCATTCCCCCCCCCCAGAATCCTCCGGAGTGGTTCCGTGTCCGGAGGATTTTGCGGAGCCGCATTCTGGCTCTGCAGAGCTGGCGATACGGTAATGGCGGCTGCCATTACTGTATTCCTTGGAGAAATACAGATGCAATGGCATAGTGGATGCCACTTGCAGCTGTAAAGCCCTGAGTTTATCCTAAATGCAGCTGTTTACGGCTCTATTTAGGTAAAGAACAGCACATCGCAACATCGCAAAGGAGCCAGAGTCAGAGTGCCAGTCTGCGGGGAATCCTCAGTAGGCAGAGGTGAGTGGTGCTGTTCTGCCGTGGATTCCGGAGGCTGGATTCCAAAGAATCTGGCCTCATTTGAGTCCGTGGCAGAATTCTCCACCATCCCTAGATATTAGTGAAAAAATGTACAAACATGCATTATATTAAGAAAATTGTATTGAAAATGCATATACTGGGACAAATGTGCATGAAAACGCATATGGGTTTTCATGCAGACTTTGGGGGGAAAAAAGGAAAGTGATACAGAAATGGGACAAAACAAATGTAAGCTTGGAAAAGTGAGAAAATGAGAAAAATAATGAAACTGACAGATTCATCCACCCCTAACTTAAAGTGCTGAGGTCCATTCTGAAAGTGAGTGGCTCAGCTGTAACTGACAGGGGTCCTTCGGGGAGTGTAATGTGACTCTAGGCAGAGAGAGCCCACAAAGATACATTACATTCCTCTAGAGAATGTAAGATCTCTGTTGGATCAGACCAAAGGTCCATCATGTCCAGCATCCCGTTTCCCAGTGACCAGATAGATAGCTCTAGGAAGTTCACTTGCAACAAGTGAAGGCAGTAGCCCTTTCCTACTGTTGTCCCATACAGGTCTTTGCAAAAATAAATTTTACTAGTTGCAAATAATCATGAAAAGCCTTCTTGGACAGTTGTTTTTGGGTAATGAGAGAACACAAGGATGCACAATGATGAATGTTCAAAGCATCAGTTTTAAGAGATCCATAGCACAACTGACTTTCAGGAATGGCTACAAATATGGAGGCTCATATTTAGGGATGTCAGAGAATTCCACCACGGATCTCAGTGAGGCCGAATGCCAGTGCATTCAGCCCCTCGAAATCCGTGACGGAACGGCCTGCCACCCCCCCGCCCCCCGTGGATCCCCCCCGGGATGAGACTTACCTGGGGCGGATCTTCCAGGTGGCAGCGACGGTGGTGGTGGTGGCTGCGGCAGCGGCGGCGGCGGCCGGTCTTCCGAGTGGCTGCCGGCCACCACTGCCATTTCCAGGCTTGTGAAAAAAAAAAAAAAAAGACGTGATAGGCTACGTAAAGATTTACGTAGCCTATCATGGCTAGGTTTAAAAAAAAAGAAAAAAAAGACATGATAGGCTACGTAAATCTTTACGTAGCCTATCATGGTTGGGAGTGGGTTTAAAAAAAAAAACACGTACGCAAATGGTGGAAGCTACTGCTGCCGCCATTTGCGTTCCTTCTTTTTACCATCTTAATCTATGTAAATATTTACGTAGACTATGACGGCGAAAATCAAGGGGAACGCAAATAGTGTAGCGGGCACTATTTGCATCCCCTTTTGATTCACCGTTTTAGCCTACGTAAAGATTTATGTAGGCTAAAATGCTGACTGAAAAGGGGACGCAAATAGCGCGCACTATGCTATTTGCATTCCCCTTGATTTTCGCCGTCATAGTCTACATAAATATTTACGTAGATTAAGACGGCCAAAAATAAGGAACGCAAATGGCGGCAGCCGTAGCCGCCGCCATTTGCGTACGTGGTTTGTTTGTTTGTTTTGTTTACCCAGAGCCCTCCGCGGCTAGAAATCCAGCTGCGGACGGCTCTGGCCTGGCCAGGCCAGGCCTGGCTGGCTGCTCTGCGGAGCTGCCGTGGAGCACAGCCGGCCACTTGAGGATTCCGGGGGGGAGGAACGGAACACCTCCCCCACCACCATCAACATAATCTGCGAAAGGTAAGTCACTTTTGTACATCCCTACTCATATTTAGGTTAGGCTCATTCTGTCTTCTACAGTATAGCAAGGTCATGGCAGTAACTTCACTGCATCTCTTCAGTTCAGTTTCTCTCAAACATAAAAGGAAAGATATACGTATCTTTTATTCCTAGGTTCATTTTGTTATAATTTCATTCCACCAAGAAGTAATGTTGTCAGCCCTTTCTACTCTTCCCCACAGGGAACATTTCGGGTGTAAGCTCATCAGGGCAGTGTCTGTCTTTTCTGCAGTACATGTACATAGATGGTGCTCTATCAATAATGAATGCTAAGTTATTTGTGATGACAACCATTAATATGGGTGATTTCTCCATTAGACTTAAACTCGGAAGCAAAAGCTGTGTGTAGCCAAACGCGTACCCTGGATTTTAGGAAAGCTGATTTTAATAAACTCAGAACAATGGTAAGTAAGGTCCCATGGCAAGTGACTCTAATGAGAAAAGGAGTCCAAGATGGGTGGGAGCTTTTAAAAAAGGAAATTCTCAAGGCACAATTACAAACAATTCCAACAAGAAAAAAAGGTGGAAGACAACAGACAAAGCCAATGTGGCTTCACAAAAAGCTTAGGAATGACCTGAAAACAAAAAAGTACACATATAGGAAGTGGAAGGAAGGCCAAGCAACAAAGGAAGAGTACAGGAAGGTAGGACAGAATTGCAGGGATGGTGTTCAGGAAGACTAAAGCTGAGAACAAGCTGAGGTTAGTGAGGGATGCTAAAAGCAACCAAAAGGTTTTCTTCAGCTATGTGCAGAATAAAAGACAGAAGAAAGAAATGGTGGTTCAGCTATTAAATAAGGATGTCAAAATGATAACAGATGACAAAGAAAAGGCAGAAGTGCTTAATTCCTACTTGGGCTCAGTTTAGGGGTGCACGAAAGTCACTTACCTGGTCTCGCAGCTTGCTTCGCGGTGGGGGGGGAGGCGCTTCACTGCTCCCCCCGAAGTTCAGGCCGGGGGGGGAGGCTTCCCGCCTCGCTAGGGGTGGACGAAAGTCACTTACCTGTCGTTGAAGCTTGTTCACGGTGGGGGGGAGGCGCTTCGCTGCTCCCCCCGCGAAGTTCAGGCCGGGGGGGGAGGCTTCCTGCCTCGCCCGGCCGAAATTCAGGCCTGAGGGGAGGCTTCCCGCCTCGCCCAGCCGAAATTCAGGCCGGGGAGGAGGCTTCCCGCCTTGCCCGGCTGCGAACTCCAAAGTTTAAAAAAAAACCAAAAAACGCCCCCGTGATAGGCTACGTGACGATTAACGTAGCCTATCATGGCTAGATCTGCAAAGTCAGCCATGATAGGCTACGTTAATCATCACGTAGCCTATCACGGGTGACTTTAAAAAAAAAAGAAGCGCATACGCTAATGGCGGCCCCCATAGGGAGCCGCCATTTGCGTTCCTTATTTGGTCACTGTAGTCTACGTAATCTTTACGTAGACTACAGCGACCAAATAAGGAACATGAATGGCGGCTCCCTATGGTGGCCGCCATTAGCCGTACGCATTTTTTTTTTAAGTCACCCGTGATAGGCTACGTGATGATTTACGTAGCCTATCACGGCTGACTTTGCAAATCTAGCCATGGTAGGCTATGTTAATCGTCACGTAGCCTATCACGGGGGCATTGGGTTTTTTTTACTTTTCTTGGAATGGCGGCGGCGGCAGCCGGTTGAAAGACCGGCTGCCGCCCCTGCCCCTGTCGAAGCCCTGCCGAACCGCCGCTGTGACCCACCACCAGGAGCAACATTCGGGAAAGGTAAGTCCCATCCCGGGTGGGGGGCGGGGGGTGGCGGAGAATTTCTCCCCGAAACTACTTCGAGGGGCCGAATACGTTGGCGCTTGGCCCCCTGAAGTTTCGGGGAGAAATTCTCCCCCATCCCTAGCTCAGTTTTCTCCCCAAAGAGGGTCTATGACCCCTCTGGCAAAAGTGAAGTACAGGCTGAAGGGGCAAGATTGCAGCTTGAGATCGATAGGCATATGGTAAAGGAACACCGAATTACTTTGAATGAGTTCAAATCTCCAGGGCTGGATGAACTGCACCCTAGAGTAATAAAGGAACTGGCAGAAGAACTCTCAGAACCACTGTCTATTATCTTTGAGAAATCATGGAGTACAGGTGAAGTGCCGGATGACTGGAGGAGGGCTAATGTTATCCCTATCTTCAAAAAGGGTAAAAAGGAGGAACCTGGGAACTGCAGACCAGTCAGTCTGACATCAATCCCTGGGAAAATTCTGCAGCAGATTACAAAATAATCCATCTGTAAGCACCTTGAAAGCAATGCAGTGATTACTTGAAGCCAACATGGATTTGTCAAGAACAAATCCTGCCAGACTAACCTGATCTCATTTTTTGATCAAGTAACCTCCCTTGTGGACTGTGGGAATGCTGTTGACATAATATACCTTGACTATGGCAAAGCTTTCGACAAAGTGCCCCATGATGCCCTGATGAGCAAACTAGCTCAAAGTGGGCTAGATGCAACAATGATCAGGTGGATCCACAGTTGGCTACAGAATCGGACTCAAAGAGTGCTTATCAATGGGATCTTCTCAAACTGGGGAGAGGTAACAAGCGGGGTACCACAGAGCTCAATCCTGGGCCCAGTGGTCTTCAACATTTTTATTAATGACTTGGAGGAGGAGGTGCAGGGAATGATGATCAAATTTGCAGATGACACAAAATTGGATGGGATAGCTAATACATTGGAAGACAGAAAGAAAATTCAAAGTGATCTTGATAAACTGGAGCACTGGGCAGAAAACAAAAAAAATGAAATTAATATGGATAAATACCAAGTTCTACACCTAGGAAAAAGAAACCAAATGCAGAGTTCCAAGGTGGGGGAGACTTGGCTCAACAACACTACAAGTGAGAAGGATCTTGGAATTGTTGTAGATCAAAAGCTGAATATGAGCCAACAATGTGATGTGGATGCAAAACAGCCAAATGCTATTTTGGGATGCATTAATAGAAGCATAGCTTCTAAATCCCGGGAAGTACTAGTTCCCCTCTACTCAGCACTGGTTAGGCCTAAGGATGTACAAAAGTCTTACCTGGCTCCACGTGTGGGTATCAGAGGTGGGGGGGAGGCACTCTGTCCCTCCCCCCGGAATCCTCCCTGGCCAGCTCTGCTCCGTGGCAGCTCCATAGAGCTGTTGGCCAGGGCTGGCCGCAGCCAGAGTTCTGGCTGTGGCTGGACTGCTGTGGCCGCAAATGGTGGCCGTCGTAGCAGCTGCCATTTGTGTCCTTGCAGTCAGCCATGATAGGCTACGTGAGTATTTATGTAGCCTATCATGGCAAAGAGCAGGGGCACAAATGGCGTAGCAGCCGCCATTTGCATCCCTGCTCTTTGATAGGCTACATAATAGCCTATGATAGGCTATCATGGCCAACTGCAAGGATGCAAATGGTGGCTGCTACAATGGCCACCATTTGCGGCCGCAGCATCCCAGCCGCGGCTGGGAGACCAGCCAGAGCCGCCACTGCTGCATCCACTCCAGGTAAGCTCCATCCCGAGGGGATTCCATGGGGTGGCGGGGGGGGGGGGAGGCCATTCTGCCACGGATTCTGGGGGCCGGATTCTAAAGAAGTCCATGGTGGAATTCTCTGACATCCCTAGTTAGGCCTCATCTGGAGTTCTGTGTCCAGTTCTGGGCACCGCACTTTAAGAAGGATGCAGATAAGCTGGAAAGGGTTCAGAGGAGGGCAACAAAGATGATCAGGTGACTGGAAAGAAAGCCCTATGAGGAGAGACTGAAAGAACTGGGCATGTGAGCCTTGAGAAGAGAAGACTGAGGGGAGCTATGATAGCACTCTTCAAGGACTTGAAAGGTTGTCACAGAGAGGAAGGCCAGGATCTCTTCTCGATCATCCCAGTGTGCAGGAAATGGAATCATGGGCTCAAGTTACAGGAAGGCAGATTCCAGCTGAACATCAGGAAAAACTTCATGACTGTGATGTGAGAGCAATACGACAATGGAACCAATTACCTAGGGAGGTGGTGGGCTCTCCCACACTGGAGGCATTCAAGATGAGGCTGGACAGCCATCTGTCAGGGATGCTCTGAATCCTGCATTGAGCAGAGGGTTGGACTCAATGGTCTTGTAGGCCCTGTCCAACCCTACTATTCTATGATTCTACCATTTCAAGCTCAGCAGTGGCCTTTCTGTGTGCAGCTTAATGCTCAGTGAGGAAGCGAGGAAGCTAGCATGCTTTCTTTCTCCATTTTTTTCTTTTGCTAGGTGGATTTCAGTTTATAATGTTTCTAGTTGACAACATTCTAAAGCACTATCTTTAGTTTCAAAAATTAACAGTCTAATTTTATTTAAATATTTACACACCCCATACATAATTGTATAGCCCTTCTGAATAATTTATCCACTTTAATAGCATCTTAAGAAAGTTTCTCCTCTCTGCTGTGCGTATTTTTGTTGCATTTCTATTTTAGCATCAGCAAACCTCTGGATAATAGTCATACAAAATGACCCAATCTTTATAATTTAATTGCATTTTTTTTTCCAGGCACCTGCTTCAAAATTTCTACCCCAATATTTTCAACCACACTTTAAAACACCCAGCAATCTTTGTGTCAGTAAATGTCAGACATTTTCCTCCCAAGCTTCCATTTTCCATTCTCAGAAAATATTCCCCTTCAGGGATTATCCTTTTCCATTCATTATAAATCATGAAATAAGTACCCTGTGGTGTCATGTTAACTAAACGGTAGATGCATCATCAAGTGATATATGATTTATGGGAAGACATAGTCCTGATGGTAAATATCCTTTAAGCACATCCTCATACCTACTGCATTACTATTGGCAAGTCTAACCATTACAAAAACCCATAAATCAATATTGCAAACTCATAAAATAAAGCTTAAATCCTGAGATTTTAATTCCATAAATAATAAAATCAAGCTGCTTTCTTTCTCCATTATAATTAGGAATAAGCATTTTGTATAAGATATTGTACAAGAACAGACAATATTGCCCCATCTGCTGCAATAACTTCTTTTGATATATGTTTCCACTTTGGCCCTATGTTACATACACTTACAAATATCTATTCTAGCATGCAAAGTAGATAGGAAATGAGGTTTCTCACATGAAGGAAATAATAGAATCAGAATAATAGGCTACCCACCACTTGTTACAGATACATTAGTATTTTAATAGTTAATTTGGCACATCTTCTTTAGACATCATTTATTTGCAGTTTTTGAAATACATCTATGCAGCGGTGTTTTGGCAGACTAGCTTGATGTCAGTGAGATTATTAAGGGAATAGTACTTTTGAAGCTAATAAATTCACATGTAGAGCCATTAACTATTAATTTGGTCCTGACTAAACTGATGAGACATCCTTTGACTCATAGTGTAGCTCATATGTATCTAGTAGTAAAGTACTCTCTATATATTAAAGCTGAGATATATCAAGAAGATTCTTTCTGGGACTAAAAAGCACCCCATATCAGTCTAAGATGCAGGCTTACTGATAAATTCATTCTCAAACTAGCTTCCATGGAGTAGCACTGTATATACTATAGCATTGCATCTCGGCTTTGACAGTTCAGTTGGTCTATCATTTTCCTAAGTCTAACTGTAGCTAGCCTTGGACAAAGCCCCTGTTTAATTATTTTATGTGAATGTGGAAATATGTTTCTTGTCTTGTAATAGGAAGAGACACAAGTCCTTAGTAAACTCATTGATGTGGCATTCAGCCTATAAATGTTGGGTGCTGAACTGGCACTTTGAGACCATTTCTCATTGCTCCTTGGTGTGATGGTCACTTAATGATCAAATTAGAACTCACTCAGCCAGAGCTGTGGCAAAACAACAAGTAACAGCTTCAAATCAGTCCTCCATTTTAGATTTACAGACTATCCTGGTGGAGTTCATTACAATGAATCACCCAGCAGGATCCCCTTGACAGTATATTAAGAAAACAGACTAAATTAGAATGGGTTGGATGTATGGGTAAGCTTGTTTCCTACTCAAAATGTTAGTCCTCCAACCCATGCACTGTTCTCCAAACTGCCTCCCTTTTTATCCAGAGTACATTTGCTACCCAGGGAGGTGTCTCTATTGCTGTTTGCTGCTGCGTTTGTATAACATCTGAAATATTTATGAAAGTTGAGACATTACATATTTCAGAGTAGGATTTCACAGCTGCATGTTCTTGGTTGGCAAATTCTTAACCAAGAATAGAAAACTAATAAATGTTTAGGCTTCTAAAAATGGCTTGCCTGGTGGGAATCTGTGTGTTCGAGTTTCCGTAGCTTGCCTGTCACTCACAGAGCAACCAAAACTGGGAGAGCAGTGGTAGCCTTGCATTCATGCCTAAGGGAGTCACTCTATCACCCTATTTCCTGGTGAATAATGAGAAGATCCACTTAAAGGGGTTATGGCATGGAGGGACTGTGCTAAAAGCTTTATTTCAGAGAATCAGAGAATAATAGGGTTGGAAGGGGCCTACAAGACCATTGAGTCCAACCCCTGCTCGGTGCAGGAATCCAGATCAAAGCATCCCTGACAGATGGCTACCCAGCCTCATCTTGAATGCCTCCAGTGTGGGAGAGCCCACCACCTCCCTAGGTAATTGGTCCCATTGTCATACTGCTCTAACAGTCAGGTAGAAGTGAGTAGTGGCTGCCTCATGCTAGGGATGTGTCGACCCCCATGAGATAACCTTATCAAAATTCTTTTCTGCTTCTCTAAAAATTCCTATGATGTTTTGTGAAGAAGAACCCCTTCACTCTTTATCCTGTTACAACAACCCTGTAGGTTAGATCAGCATAGTTATTTCTATGGCACAGACCATGGGCTGAAGCTATGTGAAACATAGCTGTCAGACATAGAACACAACATTGGCTACTTTTAATCATCTTAAAATCATCTTTTAATCAGGCCTCTGACCTTGGTAAAAGTTAGAACATGGTAGCCGACTCCGAGTAGGAAGGTAGTATTATAGGTTGTTAGGGACTTTTAAAGTTAGAATGGGCGACACACACTCACACCCTCCCATGCCTCAGAAAATAGCCAGTTTTGTCATACGTATTTTCTTTATGTGTGTATTACATTTCTGTACCACCCAGTAGCCAAAGCTCTCTCAACAGAGGCCACATCCATAATCAAAAAATCCATTACACTTTGGCCCAGCACTCATACCCTTGGACTAGGGCAAAGGGATATTTTTTTTTTTTTGCCAGGTTCATTGCTTTTTTAGCTAGGCTCTGCAGGCACTCGCAACGATCTATTGTGTCCCCCATGCTAACATCATAACTATTATTTTGAACACCTAAAATGTACAAAGTGAACAATAAGTGTACAGGACATACAATAAGACAATCCCAGCTTGGAGGCTTACAATCTAAAAAGCACACAACAAAGGAAAACAAGCAAACTAGGGCAAAGGTTAATAAAATTACGAAGTTCTCAGAAGGGCCAATTTGAATGAAAAGAGTTCAGGAAGAGAAGGAATCAAATGGAGCTGGTCTCTCAGACAAGCTGTTGGAGTGGGGCCCGCTAGGCCATCTTTTCCTCTGCTGCAGCCAGATGAGTTGGCTGCTGATAGCTGACAGTTGAGGTAGAGGAAGAGCCACATGGAGCTAGTCTCTCTCAACCAAGCTGACAGAATGGGCCACTAACACCAAAGGAAAGGATTGTTTTCAACAGTCAATTGAGCTTTTTCAAAAATGGCCCCGTGTTTATAGAATTTCTTTCCTTCTGATATTTCCAGATGGAAGGCTTTGTTCATTTAGGCGAGTTATACAGCCTCGTTTTTAGGCAGGCATTTTTAATACTTAAGCATTCTGAGTTTATCTGGTGGTATTTAATTCCAACGCTTTTGTAACTTGAAGTAGATATTATTTGTTTTCATTATTGCTTATTTTAGTTTTAAGTTGTATATAATATTATTATTCTGTGCTTGAAAAGTGGGTTATCCAGTTCTAAACCAACCATAAAATATTTTGTAAATTATCAGATAGCTAGTTGCTGTTGAATATATCATAAGAGGCTGGGAAGGCTACTTCGGGGGCTTGGTATGATATCTGCTAAATGCTTATATTCTAGTTCTGAGCGCATTTATTAGGATCCTCAGCCCCCACCCCCCCATCCCCAAAGTGCAGGTGGTTAAAGCTTTCATTTTAGCATAACAGAGATGTCATTTCTCAAAGCTTGTTCACTCAAATTGGCTAAATACATAAGAGATGAGTGATGGTGAGTCAGAAAAAAAATCTGAAGGACCGAAAGACCAAAAAAAGCTTGCTTTCAAATCCTCGACATCTGGTACTTAAGATAAAATGGAAATATTTAAAACATGTTTGAAAGATGCTTGTTTCAGAAGTTTGATTCAAATAATTATATATTAGGAGCTACCAATATCAGTAAAAAAAAAAACCCTATAAGGCACAGAATTCTCAATGGAGTATCCAATTTGATCAAAATAAGATTCTATGAGATCATATTTAAACATGATGACTCATGTCAACATAGTTTTCATGGGCAGAAGGATGTTTTTCTGCTCCTATCAGAATAGTAATATTACTGAGCTGATGTTAAAACAGAAAAACAGAGAACCAAAAAGAACTAATTAACAAGACATTTAAAACCTGAACTTCCTCCTTTCCTTTCCTTTCCTTTCCTTTCCTTTCCTTTCCTTTCCTTTCCTTTCCTTTCCTTTCCTTTCCTTTCCTTTCCCTCCCTCCCTTTTTACAAGAAGCAAGTACTACTGAATGTAGCTTTCCATAGTCTAGAGTAGTCCTAAGTATTCAGAGGACCATTATAACACAATACACATTTAAACCAAATAGGCATATGAAGTCAACCAGGTTTGAGAAAAGAACTATTTCAGAAATAAAAGATAAAAGGTGTGTGGGGAGACTAGGGGCTTTTCTTCATAATTGTTTATTAGTTATTACATTTCTATACTGCCCAGTAGCCAAAGCTGATAAGGCATTGATCATGTGCTTGTCATTCCCTATGGATGTTTGTGGGCTCTTTGGATGACATTGTGACCCTCCAGTTTTGCTTCTGTGTCTAACCAGCACTTTTGGCAAGTTTTTTTTAGAGCAGGGGAAATGCAGTATTTAATTGTAAAAGCAAAAGAAACTGCTTTTTTCACTTGTGGATTTGTGCTATTCCTTTATACCACAGTTCCACCTAGACGTTATGTAGCAGAAAAGCAGGAAAGGAAACACTCCTCGGTGAGTCCTTGGATCTCAATTCTGTGATGAAACTAAAAGAGATACAGTAGATTAAGAGCCGATTAAGAGCCTTGTGTAGAAAAGCTCTAGGGCAAACTCTAACATGTACATTTCAAAGCCTATACTGTATTTCCAGTGTATACGCTGCTCTGGAAAAGCAGGGGAATGTATTATGTAATGACAATAAAAATGCCATAGCCCTAAGTTATGAATTTTTCTGTCTGCCCTGGAAATTTCCTCTTCCACTCTCACCCCTGATTCTTCTCCATAGATGGAAGGAAGCTTTTGCTCCTGGTTACAGTTGTAAGAAAAAAATAAAGGGCACCCTGATGGGCTATTTGAATGAAGCATGAAGTACAAAGAGGCATGTCGTGTTTCACAAGTTGTTAAATAATAAATAATAAATAATTTTATAATAATAATAAATAAATAGTAATAATAGTAATAATAATAAATAATTTATACTAATAAAGAGCACCCTGATGGGCTATTTGAATGAAGCATGAAGTACAAAGAGGCATGTCTTGTTTCACAAGTTGGTAAATAATAAATAATTTTATAATAATAATAATAAATAGTAATAATAGTAATAATAATACATAATTTATAATGATAAAGAGCACCCTGATGGGCTATTTGAATGAAGCATGAAGTACAAAGAGGCATGTCTTGTTTCACAAGTTGGTAAATAATAAATAATTTTATAATAATAATAAATAGTAATAATAGTAATAATAATACATAATTTATAATGATAAATAGCACCCTGATGGGCTATTTGAATGAAGCATAAAGTACAAAGAGGCATGTCTTGTTTCACAAGTTGTTAAATAATAAATAATTTTATAATAATAATAATAAATAGTAATAATAGTAATAATAATACATAATTTATAATGATAAAGAGCACCCTGATGGGCTATTTGAATGAAGCATGAAGTACAAAGAGGCATGTCTTGTTTCACAAGTTGTTAAATAATAAATAATTTTATAATAATAATAATAAATAGTAATAATAGTAATAATAATACATAATTTATAATGATAAATAGCACCCTGATGGGCTATTTGAATGAAGCATGAAGTACAAAGAGGCATGTCTTGTTTCACAAGTTGTTAAATAATAAATAATACATAATTTTATAATTATAATAATAATAATAGTAATAAATAATTTATAATAATAAATAGCACCCTGATGGGCTATTTGAATGAAGCATGAAGTACAAAGAGGCAGGTCTTGTTTCACAAGTTGTTGCTGAGTCTACACCAAGTCATGAGGTTGTAAGGTTGTCATGAGCCAACCTTAAAAAAGCAAGAGTGCTTGAAAGCTGCAAGAGAGCATTCTCTTGAATGGGATTTGTAGACTACCCTAGGATTTTTAGAAGGCTGGATTCCGTGCCAAATACATCATGTAATTGCATTTTAATTGAAGGCTTGTTGAATGAGCACCATCCTAGCTACGATTTGATTTCCTAATATAACTTCAATAGGGCGGAGTGTGTTCGCACGTCACACTGCATAATACTGTTCTGTGAATGCCTGCATCTGTTCCTCTGTATTGCATTGCTCTGCCTCGAACTCTAATGGCCTGTTCGCTAAGGACCAACAGAGACATTACTTTATATCTGTATCTAGCAGCTACATTTTGTTTTCATTTTACTCTACAGAAGATGCAGTGCCTCCAGTTAGGGATGTCAGAGGAATCCATCCGGGGAGGTGAAGTGCGCCAAACTTTTTTCAGCTCAGCCCCCCTGACTTTGGCTCAGTTACCCACAAGCTGGCCCGACTTGATGCAGATTGAGACAGGCCAGCTCACAGATTTTGCGGGGAGGGGATGTTGCTCTTAAATCAACATTTACACAAATCACGGCTGCAATTTGTGTTAACAAAGCATATTATGGCTGCAATTTGTGCAAATCAAGCAAATTATAGCAGAAATTAGCAGAAATTATGCAAATTCTGGCTACAGTTTCTATAAATGTCAATTTAAGAACAAAGAACCCCAAGAGGAGCTCCCAGATTTTGGGAGAAAGCCTGCAGCTCAGTTCGCAAATGCAAGCTGAGCTGGGGGCTCCAGGGAAACCCAGAGAGCCTGAAAAGGGGCAGATTTTCCTGCGACGGCCATCCCTACCCCAATAAGGATTGGGATCCTGGAATGGGCGATGGGGAGCTTTTAAGGTCTCGATTGGCTCCCCTGCACCTACTCTAGAGTAGAAATGGGTGGGGGGAGACATAGCTGCTAGATACAGATTTAAATAATGTCTGTAATCTTGTGTAAATAGCCATTTTATGGCTGCCATTTGCATAAAAGGCCTTTTATGTAAAAAAACGAACTGCGATTTTTGTGCAAAATGGTGGCTCACTGAGGGGTCAAGCAGCTGCACACCACTTGCCAGGTGCCACGTACTGCCCAGTGGTTCATCTAGGGAACCAAACATGGGTGGGTAAGCTGTGGCGGTCCACAGACTGGAGTCCAGAAGGCCAAGCAGAGGGGAGTCCACCGGACTCCACCCCCATCTCGGACTCCCATGACATCCTACATGCATGATGAAGGAAGGGGAACCAATCAGGGATCACATTGCAGCTACAATCCCAGGGGTTAACAAACAAGTGGCCAGGCCCTACATAATGGTATGCAATTTCTTTTTGTGATATGTTCTCATTGTGTTTAGAAAAAGGGGCCACAACACAGCAGGCTATTTTTACAAATGCAATGTAAATGTTAAATAGCAGTAATTATGAAAGGATAGGTAAGCAAAACCACAGAAGATATAAAGAGAGAAAAAGGTAAGTACATAGAACTGTCAGAATATAGCTGAAATTTTAAAAAGAAAATGATGTGCAAATATATGCAACCAAGCAGTATTCATAAGTATAAAAATAAAATAAACCCAACCACCATTTCTAGACTTTTTATTAATTTAGTGGGATTATAACTCAAGAGGACATACTGCTTAGGGGTACTGTAGGAAAAAGATTCTTTTATTAAACTCATGATGTTAGCCTAATAAAATGTACTGCTGATACAAAAAAGATAAAAGGATAGAACAGATTAGCACAGACTCCTAAGAATATAGATTTGCACCATAATAGGCCTAACTAACATTAAAGAACAGAACATATTACTTAGACCATAAAGAACAGGTAATCTCTTAAATTATTCACTCTGTATTTTGTTAGTACTGCTTTTCTCTTTCTTGTCTTCCCTTCCCTTTATGAATATCCTTCTTTCTTTTCTCCCCCTCCTCCCCCCCACTTTTTTTTTTTGCAGTAGGAAGAGGCTGTAAAAAGATGAAAGGCAGAAAATAAAGTTATTATTAATTACAAATGAAGTTTGTGAAGCAGGAAAGGGGCATCATTTTAAGACATCAGATGTTAATCAGAAATGCTGCTCAACAGTATGTTTATATGGCAAAATCTGCCTCAGTTTAGGGTTTTAATTTGAGTAGTATGCAAAACACAGATTTTTCATTTGTATCCCCGTTGCATGTGATTATGTGGGACGAGTAGACTAATTACTGTATGTTTTAATTGTCTGTTCTTCTTGTGCTGCATAAGTAATTTGTTGCACCTGAATTTCAGAGCACCATCGAATTCTTTTCTATATAGTGAGAAGAAGTCTAAAAAAAGTTATTGTCTTTTCTTTCAATTATTTTTTTCCTGGGACCAATCTATCTATTTCTAACAACAGTCTTCCTAGTTACTTCAACAGAGATCTTAAGCATGGCTCATTCCAAGTAATAAGAACTTAGGGTAAACAACTGGGGGGAACAGAACACTCATTAATAAAACATAAGGCCGAAATCTGCAATAATTAATAGTTTGTCATATTTTATGCTATGGAATTGCAGCACCCTCCAGATTATCACACATGTTTTGAAGTTCAGAACTCATGCATGGGAGTCCTTTAGTCAAGCACATTTCCTGTTGAAATTATTTGACTGTGTAATGAGCATGTAAGCATTCCCCCAAATAATATTAATAACAGTACACATTTGAATCCTCAACTATAAAGCGGAATAATGTTTAGAAGTAGTGCCTTGTAGGGATTTCAGAGAATTTATCCACGAATCTCAGGGAGGCCAAATGCCAGCACATTCAGCCCCCCGAAATTGGTGGAGAAATGATCTGCCCCCCGCCCCCCCCCCCCCGGGATGGGACTTACCTTGTTCGAATGTCCCTGGCAGCGGCTAGATTTTTAAAAAACACCATGATAGGCTACGTAAATGTTTACGTAGCCTATCACAGGTGACTTTGGAAAAAAAAAAAAGCACGTACACAAATGGCGGCGCCCATGGGCACCACCATTTGCGTTCCTTATTTTAGCACGTGTAGTCTACGTAAACATTTACGTAGACTACAGCGAAAATAAGGGGAACGCAAATAGCGTTCCCCTTATTGTCGCCGTAGTCTACATAAATGTTTACGTAGACTACACGTGCCAAAATAAGGAATGCATTTGCGTATGCGCTTTTTTTTTTTCAAAGTCAACCATGATAGGCTACATAAACATTTACGTAGCCTATCATGGCTGACTGCAGGGACGCAAACGGCGGCGGCTATGGCCACTGCCATTTGCGTCCCGGCAGGAGAGGACGTTTCGTGGCCGGAGGGACGGGGCGCCTCCCCCCCAGCCAGAATTTCAGCGGGGAGGGACAGGGCGCCTCCCCCCTGGCCAGAATTTCAGGGGGGAGGGACGGGGCACCTGCCCCCCACCGCGAAGCAAGCTTTGGGATCAGGTAAGGGACTTTCGTCCATCCCTAGTGCCTTTGCATGCACCTTGGGGAAAAAAAGAACTATCTAAGGCTGATATATGACAACAACAAACACTTGGAGTTATTAGGTCACATTTGTGCTGTTTGCATCCTCTGGCTCTAGCTGTTTTATATTCCTTAGAAAAGCCAAAGGAAAGCACTTCTTCCATGAAGAAATCATGCAAAAAAACCCATGTAGATCAATGCGCCACAACCTAGCAGCTTCTGGATGTGTTGGAATACAACTCCCATTATCCTCACCTAATGTGGCTATGCTGGCTGGGGATGATGGGGGTTGTAGTTCAACACATCTGGAGGATGCCAGGTTAGAGGAGGCTGAGGGAGATTATCAGTATATGTGATGGTTTACAGCTGGTTTTCATGCATATTCATACAGGATGATATGTATGCTTTTTTTGTACTTCCTTGGGAATGTGTAATTTTGAAGGGGCTTAACTACGACAATTAATGTTGACTTCCTATGAAGAGAGGATGAGGCCAAAAATCAGTGTTAGAGCTGAGTTTCTGCATAGATGAGGTCCTAGATACTGTTCTTGTAACCTTCCATTTCAAAAGGTAGCATCTCTTTCTTCTCTGCCACTCTTTCTTTCCTTACATTGATTAAAAAGAATAAAAAGGAATGGTTAATTGAAAACATAGATTTCTTTGACTTGCGTGACACATCCTTGTTGCCCCCAGAATTGTATTAGAGCCTCTGCAGTTGTTCTTCCTCCTTCCTTCATACCAAGGATTCAGACAGCGAGCGGGTGATTGGTTTGGAATGCCATGGTCTGAACCCTATCCTCCTAGCAAGCTCAACAGAAGTAGCACCCTACTTCTCTTAGGGTGCAATCCTATTCAGATAGGCAGCTGCCTCTGAACTCGGAGGTGACCGCCTATCCAGTGCAGGGCAGGAGAAGCACGGACAGGATCATTCCCTCCATGCTTCTCCTGCCCTGCATTTTTGGCTAGACACCAATTGCAGCTGTCTAACCACGGGAGGGCAGAGCAGGGGAAGAGGCTGCTCTACGACACACTGGATGTGCCATACAGGAATTTCCACCATCCCCGCCCTGGAACGCCCTCTGGGAATGCCCCTTTTCAGCCGCTCCGCACTCCTCTTGCGAGTACAGAGCATGGGGCTATACCATGCTGCCTCAGAGGCAGTGTGGAAGTGGGGGGGAGGTCAGTTCCCGGAAAACCAGATATCTTATGGCCATCTAGCTGCTGTCTAGCAGCCATAGGATTGCTCCCTTAGTTACCTTTGCTAACTTCATATACTAACGGCATTCATTGGAATGGGGAAATAGGGATTTTTGTAACTTTTCTACAGATGTGTGCATATAAAGTATAACTTCATAAATTTCTCAACACGCAAAAGACAACAGGTCTTTATCAGGTGAGATGAATAAAATTTTGTTCCACCTGTCACTTGAAGCTGTGTCAATCTTTACCACAGCCAGTGAGGGCCCTGATTAGGCCTGCCGCCTGGGACCAAAGCACATGTGATTTCACCTGTTATTCCTGTGCCATAACCCTGATGGAAATTCCCCTCCCCAACCCACAACCTCCATTTGTCATGGGAAGGAAGCTCTCATTGGTGCCAAGGAGCCCTCGGGGCTTTTTGTGAACCATAACTGAATCCATATTTAAAACTAGTACTGGCTTTACACTGAGTCCTCAGTTTGATCCAGCAAAGCCTTCAAGCAAACATACAGAGCTGTCACAGTTGGATGAATTGTGCCCATCCCATGACACCTGCCATTGTGCATCCCAGGAGGATTCCACTCCATTCTTCTGAGGGAGGGATGCACCACAGCAGGGGTGTGGGGGAGCATATTCTGTTCCTCACTTGGCCTACTGATCTCCCTCGGCTTCCAACTATATGGATTGCAAAGCTATGTGCTGGTTAGGGATGTCTGCCCCTAGTGGCTAAAGATGTTGCTACATGTGTCAACCACATGGATACATTTAAATTAATTTAAATTAATTACCACATTTACAAAATAAAATAACCCCAAGGTGCACACCCCTAGGGTCCCCTTAGTATACATGTCAAATTTCAGGTGACTAGGTTTCGTGGTCTTGACGCTAAGGTGCTGATAGACAGGTGGACGGATACAAATCTTTTAATTTTTATAGATGATTGAACTCCAAACAAAACTAAATCTACAACATAAACTGATAAAGAGGCACAGCCATTTCCTGCAGTAGGAACAGTGGCAAAGGTGATCTTCTGGATATAAGAATCAAAACTGTATGAACAGTATTATACCTCAGCTATGTGGTATTGATTTTGTCACAAAACACAGAAGTAATATAAAAGTAGGTTCAATTGTTTCTCCGTTGCTGTTAATGTGGTAGCTGTAAAAGCAATCTATATTTAGTTAGAAGCTTAACTGAACATCTGGTAAACTGGATACTTCACACCTGTTTTTTATGAATAAAATATTAAATAATTGCTTGTGAGATATAACTAGATTTCTTTATTGTGATAAGGTGATATTTGTAAAGAAATCTCATTCACTATGTAATATGTGCAAAGAAATAAAGTAAGGCAGAACAGAAGAAAAGATGTCAATGCCACTTTACTATAAACTCTATGAAATTTTTCTCTTGAATAAAGCTAATAACAAATGAGAACATTTTAGTAAATGAAGCAAATGCCAAAGGCTAAAATGAATTCTAGCATTTGAAAATTAATAACATTTTAGCAGCTAGATTATTCAGCTTCCTGTTGGTCTTGATTGTAGTGGAAACTGAAAAACTGCTGACAAAATGAAGAATATTATCCTGATCTGAAAGGGGTTCAAATATATGTCTAGTCAAGACAATACAACATTTCTCTAAATGAAAGGCAGCACCAGCATTTCCCATTATAAATATATGGATTATAGCTCAGTGCTAATGATGCTCAGTTTTAAGATTTGCTAAAATCAATGGGCAGTATCCAATGCTGCCCTCATGCTAGCAGGACCCACCACTGGCACAACAGGAAACTAGCGGATCCTGCAGCAATCAGAAATGAGCTGAAGTGCTCATTCTTATGTTCTTATTCATTTCCCTAATTCTGTCATTATAAAGCCACTTATGGGTGGCAGTAGTATTAGCGGAGAGGACTTCCGAGATAGCAGTCTACCATTGTGACTCCACATTATGTGCAGTGACATCTGAGAAATCCAATCGCTCCTCTGCTTGCTACCCTAAGTGGTCCCTGTGAGAGATTTCACTTAAGGGACAGAAAAGTAGGGTAATAGTACCATCACAGATTGTAAAAATGTGCCAAGTTTCCCTCTACTTGCACTGTATCAGAATCCTCCTCTTGAAATGGGGTCCATGCCAATTCATCATGGTGTTAGCCTTATCTCCGTGCTTCCATATTTGCATAGAATCCCCCCCCCAAAAAAATGTCTTCTCCTCCATCTGCAGAATCTGTAAGGAGGCAGACTGCAAAGGGCCCGTACTCTCTAGTTGGGTGGGGGAACAAAGCAGCAGATGGTGTTGGTTTCTCCATGAAGTGGGTTCATGGTTCGTATCCTAAGCACATACTTTAAGGACCTCAGAAGAGGGTGAAGCAACAGAGTGAGAAGTAAAGCAAAGTTTGAAGACTCTGTGTTGCATATCATGTTAGTCCTCCTTAGTGTACACCCATTGAAATGACTGTGCCCTCTACCCTCAGGAGATATTTCAAAGCAATACCTATCCATGTGAAAATGAGGTGACAAAGTCACTACTTGCAGACTTTCATTTTATTAGCTAGAAAATGCCAACTTATGAATCATGCTTTAGTCAGCTTTATTGTAGGCTTTACTGGATTTACCCCCCCCCCCTCAGGATTTAAAGCCATCATGGATATATCCAATTAGTTGTTTTGCTTAGTGTTCACAAGAATAATCCTTCCTTCTATGAATGACTCAACTTTCTCCAGTGTACAGTCACTTGAGGTAACACACCTCTGCAGCGTGAAGGTTCTGGCCCTTTAAAATTCTCAGACAGATGGTTGACATATGGAGCCATATGTTGAAAATGTTTGATTTCCCTTATTACAAAGTGCCTATGGTTTATGCTCCAGCAATATCAGTGCACAAGTGGGCTATGGAGTGCTTTGATTGTTTGCAGCTGTAGAGGTATTTTGCCCAGTTCACGGCTAGAATAACTAGCACAAAAGGCCTATGGGTTTTATGAGAAATGTGAAGAGGGTCTTGGATGAAAAACCTGAAGCAAAGGTAGGTAGCAATGTCTTTACCATCAAAGTCAGCATCCATGGTAGGAAACAAAAAAGCTGTCATTTTCCCTCTTGTAGCACAATGGATGTCTGTATAGTTGCTTCAAGCCCTGAATGAATGGTAGCAGCAGTTATTATGTAACTCAGCTGGGGAAGATTTTTTCCCTGATTTCAAAACACTTCCACAAGTGATGTAAAGAATATATGTCTATATCTGTGGCATAGCCTACTGCCTAGAATTAATAATCCTAATAAACATTACGAAGCAAGGCAGGGATGGCAAATTCTACTAGCCATAGACATGTTCTCAGATCTGGCACTCTCCAGATGTTTTAGACTACAATTCCTATCATCCCTGACCATTTGACCATGCTGGAAAGGGTGATGGCAGTTGTCCAAAACATCTAGAGGCACCAGGTTGGGGACACCCCATCATCATCATCCAATTAGTCGAGAATGACCTTGGGGCACATAAGGGCCTTGATTTGGTCAATGCAGTCCAGGGAGACATCCTGGAGATGTGGTGGCATCATCCTGATGAAACAGTCATATGGTCAGAGCTCCTAGGGGGACACATTTGGAGGTGGGTGGACAAAAGACCCAGTCAGAGTGGATGTGGCCAGAAGGAAAATGTACAAGGCCATGTGGCACATTGTGCAGGCCCAGGGCGGATGAGTCATTAGGCACCTCAGCATTGCATTTAGCCATCAAGAACTGTACAGTCCTAATGGCATCCATCTTTCTGACAAAACCAATCATATTTCGTTACAAGAGATCCAAAATGGAATCACACATTGGCTGGAGCTGGAATAGGTTTGGCAGTGAGGTGGGGATGATAGGGCACCCCCCCACCTCGCCTCTTGTGGCATGATAGGCATAGGGCTGGGTCCATTTGTGTTTGTGGCAGGGAGTGGAATTGAGCTCCCTGAGCCCCCATGGTGGGTATCCCCATAAGGGATCTTGGGGATGTGGCACCAAGCCCAGCCCAGCCCAGCATGGGAGCACTGAGATGGCCACATCCTGGGTGATGAAGGAGGGGTCAACATTGACTGGATGGATCAGGAGAGTAGTGAAAGCATCATAACATGATGATGTGGTCCCTAATGCCTTGAAGGAGGCAGTGGTGTGACCACACCTGAAAAATCCTCCCTTGATCCAGAGATATATGCTAACTATCATCTGGTCGCAAACACCCTGTTCCTGAGTAAGGTGCTGGAGAGAGTGGTGGCATCTCAGCTGCAGGCACTGTTGAATGAAACATTATTTGGATCCATTCCAGTCTGAATTCAGGCCCGGTTTGGGGATGGCATTGGCTTTGGTCACCCAGATGGATGACCTTCTTCAGGAGAGAGACAGGGGGAATGAGACCCTGTTACTTCTTGATGTCTCAGCAGCTTTTGATACCATTGACCATGGTATCCTCCTGGACTGCCTCCGTGAGCTGGGAGTTGGAGGCACTGTTCTACATTGGTTTGACTCATACTTGCAGGGTTAGTTACAGAGAATAGCAGTGGTAACTGTGCCTCAGCCCCATTGCAGCTGAACTGTTGGGTGCCACAGGGCACCACCCAGTCCCCAATGTTATTTAATATCTATATGAACCTGCTGGGACTGGTCATCAGGAGATTTGGGGCAAGGTGTCACCAGAATGCTGATGACACCCAGCTCTATTTCTCTGTGGCATGTGGATTGGGAGAAGTCGTGCACCTTCTGAACCAGTGCCTGGATGCAGTTATGGCTTGGATGAGGGCTAAAAAACTGAAGCTGAATGCCGATAAGACAGAGGCGCTATGGACTGACAGTTCCCAGGTCCAGGAATTGGGCTGTTTGCCTGTTCTGGATGGGGTTGCACTCCCTCTGAAGGAGCAGGCCCGTAGTTTGGGGGTGTTCCTGGATCCATCTTTATCACTGGAGGCCCAGGTGACCTTGGTGGCCTGGAGAACCCATTACCAACTTTGGTTAGTACACCAACTAGGCCTGTTCCTGGATAGGGACAGCCTAGCCATGGTGATCCATGCACTGTTAATCTCACAATCAGAATACTGCAATGCACTCTGTGTTGGGCTGCCCTTGTACCTGGTTCAGAAGCTGCAGCTAGTGCAGAATGCAGCAGCTAGGGTGCTCACTGGGACATCCAGCTATGCTCATATAACATCTGTGTTAAAACAAACAAACAAACAAACAAAACCTACACTGGCTGCCTATTAGCTACCGAGTCACAGACAAGGTTACGTTATTGTCATACAAAGCCATAAACAACTTGGGACCAGGATAACTAGCAGACTGCCTTCCTGTATACGTACCCAGATGACCTGTAAGATCACAGGAGGCCTTGCTGGTCATTCCAAAATTAATAGAATGTCGTCACGCAATGCCTCTACAACTGCGGTCCTTCTCGATGGTGGCGCATGCCCTTTGGAAAACTCTCCCCCATATAGTTTGGGAGGCAGAAAATGTGACATCTTTCAAACACCTCCTGAAAAAACACTTGTTCACCCAGGCTTTCCCTGGGCTGTAATTAAATTAATCATGCTGCTCCGTTTTACTGCACCTTGTATTGCTTCCATTGTAGATGGAATGGTTTTTAATCTTGTGCTTTTAATCTTGTATTTTAAATGTTTAATATTTCTGTGTGAGCCACTTAGGGATTTTATTATATGTAGCAGTGTATAAATATCACAAATAAATAAAATTAAAAATACACATTAGTGGTGTGCACCGTGCTGAGCCCCCTGGACTGCCATCCACCACTAACAGTCCTAACATGCAGGCCAGGAAGGAAGAATCAGACAGCAGTCAGGCTGTCCAATGACAGAATCCCTTGCCCTATGACTCTACCGATCCTATTCAAGTGAAAGCCAATAGAGTTGTGGCCAGTGTATTCTCCCATCTAAATCTGTGTGCCTGATATGTTCCCTTCCCTTCTCTACCTGGACCCAACTAGGCACCGCACAACACAAAGCAGGGTTCCCAGTAGCGTGGAGGCAGGCTTCTATTTGTGTCCATGTGAATGTGAGTAAAAGCCCCCTTCAGGCCTCCCTTCTCACCACGGGATTGTTGGAGACTGAGTGGGAGAGGATAGGGGTGTTGGGGGCAGGCCAGTGTAAGTGGCCCTGTGCCTTTTACGCACATAACACCTGAACAGGGCTTGTGTTACTGTTTCAAGTGATACAGCCGACATAATACAAGCAATATGATATTCCATTTATCTGAATTCAAGTTACATACTACATTTCCACTAGACACAAAATATATTTCAGAGCCAGCTTCTTTTTAACAACAGTGATGTTGCCATGTGACAAAATCTGTAACTTGGAAGAAGAAAAAGGTTAGCTTTGACCAAACATAATGGTGATGAAGTTGCAGCTGATTCGAGCTATGAACAGCAGCAAACTGGCACTTAAAAATGACAAATTTTGGAGGATCTTTGGGGAAACATTCAGGATCATTTTTCATGCTGATAATGGTCAGCCCAAAACATTTGTCAGGGCCTTCTTTAAAACTCGTCTGTGGGTTGCTCTAAAGGTAAGATTAGGTTGAACCAAATATTTGCAAAAGACTTTCCTGCCCAACAAACGTTGCCTTTTAGGATAGATTAGATCTGGGTACAAAGTCATCTCTGATTATTGAAGCTTCATAAGAGAAGTTCTCCCGGGCATTTTACCAAATGAAATGGCCAAATGAACCAAAGGAAATGGCTGAAAAATTCAATGAAACATCTAAAAGACCCGATGAAGCATACAAATTCTGACTATCTAATATAATCAGGTGGGGAGTTCATATGATGTCATGTTACACTTCACTAGGAAATGAATCAAGGTAATTGACACAAAATGAATGAAGGAGAACTTAAGGGAGAGAGATACAATTGAGAAGATTTGTCAAATGATTTAATAATGTGGCTGTCAATTGCAAATTAAAAAAGCAGAATAACTAAATAGCCTGTGGGACCACCATAAAATTCAGATAATTAGAAGTATGGATAAATGGGAGGTATGTTTACATAAGGAGCAGAGAATGAATTTGAAGATTAGATTCTCTCTCCAATAATGGAAGCCTTACATTATGTGCCTAGGGTCACTCTATGGCCACAAGCTCTACATTAGTAGAGTAGTGAGACAAATGTGTTTGGATCTGGAGTTCCCATGGGAAGAACCCTGCTCATGGATGCCCCTACTGGAGGAAGGAGAATGGCCATTTTCACTGATTCATTCTTCCTCCTGCAGCTCCCTGTGACCCCTGAAAAATTACCTTGAAGGACCCTCCATAAAAGTGTGGGAGGTAGTATGTGGCTCTGCAAAGGAAATGGGGAACTGCCAAAAATGGCCTCCCCACTTCCTCCAGGAGGAGCATCCTTTGCTGGATCACAGTTCCTTCCATGAATGGAAGGAGTTTTTGTGTTGATGAAAAATACTCTTTGGATCCCACCCAAAGCCATCAGGCATATTTCAAATGTGTTTCCATTTTTGTGCGACATCAATGATCTCCTCCAGTCCTGTAAACAAATTATAGTTGGCAAATACTTCAATGTGCCTAAATCAGCTTAAATGCAAATGCAATAGCTTAAGTGGTTTTCAGATTGAGTTGAACATTTCTACAATTTGTATACAATTGCTAACAAGAATTCTGACAGTTTCTATGTTGCTACTCACAAATTGAACCTGAATATTATCATTTATACAGGGAATAGTCACCACATGATTAATTTCCCTCTCATTCTTCCATGCTGAAGTTTACTTTTCTTATGAATCATGTGGCTAGATTTATACTTTTATGTTGTGAGGAATGTTTGTTTTCAATCACTCTTTGGAAGGGATGTACAGATTTTGTTTAATCTGTTCTGTCTGTGTTTCACAGACTGTCATACGTCTCTATTCCGTCGTCCGCTCATTGATGGAATCAGATTTTTTTTTTTTGTATCCCATTTGGAAAATCCCACAAAAATTCAGCTGCAATTTCTGTAATTTTCGCTGACATGTAACATTTTGTGTTTGTTTGTTTTTTACTTCAGTATACAATCAATGAGCAAAGGACACACACTCACACACACAAAAGACTGCTACACAGCACAAGCTGAAGAGAGATCAGAGAGATATAAAATGAGAGATGTCACATGAGTCCAGCTGGGGCTCGAGGCCCCCAATCTCTCAACGAGCCACAAAATGGCGGCTTGGTCTTTTTAGTAAAGGCTGATTTTTTGCAAATGGCAGCCATAAAGTGACCATTTACACTAGAGTACAGGCATACATGGCTATTTATGCCAGTAATCTTGTGTAAATGGCCGCTTTATGGCTGCCATTTTTACACAAAATGGTGGATCAGAAAGAGATCAGGCAGCTGTGCTCTGCTCTCCAGTCACTTGCAGACTGCCCAGCAACTTGCCATGCATGGCAAGCAGGGGCAGGCAGCCAGTGGGGGTCTGGCAAGCAGTATTTGACCAAGGCTGCAGTAAGTTTTCCTGTCTCTATATAAAATGTTTTTTTTTTAATGCCATATTTATTACTGAATTTTCAGTACCTTTCATATGACAAAATTTCTGCACAATTCCAGAAAGTTAAAAAAAAAAAAAGGTCCACAAGTAGGGATGTGTGAATGTGCAAACTCACCCCTGTCTGGGTTCTCCAGATGCTCACCCAGCCCCTGCCCCTGCTTCCCGGTCCCTGTACCATGCTCGAGCCCCTCCCACACTTGGCAAGCAGCCCCCCCCCAGTGGTCTCATTGAGCTCTGCAGTCACCATTTTTTTAAAAAAATAAAATGTCGATCGTAAAAATTCACATTTCTGCAAATGTGCATATTCTCAAGTGTGAAATGCACATTTTTTTGCGAAGGCACACATTTGTGTGTTTGAAAAAATGCACATTTTTTAAAATGCACATTTTCACGCATATGCAAATATACTCATTCAAAAAAATGCACATTTTTGCATGTGCGCAAATACGCGCTTTTTTGCAATCGCCATTTTATTTCTCAAAAAATGGTGACCACAAAGCTTGATGAGGCTTCCAGGGTGAATGCAGGCCATTCGCTGAGCATGGGCAGGGGGCAATCAGGGGCAGGAGTCAGCGAGTGGGGCTTGGGGGTGCAGGCAGGGGTAGTTCTGCTGGATTTCCAGACTGAATCAGGCACCCGCACCATCCCTATCTGCAAGTCTGTGGAATCTGCATGTCTAAGAAGATTCCAGTCTGCTGCAAAATCTGTGGGTTGAATTTATAGACATCTGAAGTCATTTGAATCCATTTCAGATATCCCTGGCATCCTGACTCTTTGGCACAGCATTAAACGTAAATGTTACCATGCCTGTGTGGCGCAAGGATGCAATAAACCCCTGCTCCACTTCAGATGCCACTTTGGATCCTCTGAAGTGACCCCCGTTTGCTTCAGACTGATTCAGACTCCCTCCAGTTCGACTAGGATCCAGATCCAAAGCGAGATTTGGAAGTCTGGATTGCTCGTTTTTGGCATTTCCCATTAGGGATTAGGGATGCACGAAAGTCACTTACCTGGTCTCGCAGCTTGCTTCGCGGTGGGGGGGAGGCGCTTCGCTGCTCCCCCCGAAGTTCAGGCCGGGGGGGGAGGCTTCCCTCCTTGCCCGGCCAAAATTCAGGCCAGGGGGGAGGCTTCCCGCCTCGCCTGGCCGAAATTCAGGCCGGGGAGAAGCGCCCCGTCTCCCCGGCCGCGAACTTCAAAAGAAAAAAAAAACGCCCCTGTGATAGGCTACGTAACTATTAACGTAGCCTATCACGGCTAGATCTGCAAAGTCAGCTGTGATAGGCTATGTTAATCGTCATGTAGCCTATCACGGGTGACTTTGAAAAAAAAAAAAAAAAAGCACGTACGCAAATGGCGGCCCCCATAGGGAGCCGCCATTCGCGTTCCTTATTTGGTCCCTGTAGTCTACATAAAGATTTATGTAGACTACGGTGAAAATAAGGGCAACGCTATTTGCGGGGGGCGGGGGGGCAGAGAATTTCTCCCTGAACAACCTTCGGAGGACCAAATGCGTTGGCACTCGGCCCCCCGAAGTTTCGGGGAGAAATTCTCCCCCATCCCTATTAGGGATGTCAGAGAATTCCGCCATAGACTGAAATGGGATAGAATTCCCTTCAGTCCATGCCATGGAATCCTCTGCGGAACGGCACCACGAGGTCCTGCGGAACCAGCAGTCATCTGGCTTTTTTTGTTGTTGTCCGCAAAGAGTCGCAAAATTTTTCTCAATAAAAATGCAATGTAGTATATTCCGATAGTAAATACGTAAGTTTTTTTTAAAAAAATAAATTGTGCTCACCGCCTTGTTTGTGAGTGTTCTATTTAAATTGAAATCCTCCATCTCCATTTACTTTCAGCCAAAATGCTTCCTCTTCCTTGGGGCTTCCCAAAAGAAGGCTGTCTTAGGTGTGCCTGAGCGATAAAGTATTTGTTTAAAGCACCAACGCTGTTTTAAGAAAAGAAAAAAACCTTTTAAAATGACCATGCTGATCCTGGAGCGGCATGGCCATTTTAAAAGGTTTTTTCTTTCTTTAAAACAGCATTGCTTTAAACAAATAGTTTATCGCTCAGGCACACCTAAGACAGCCTTCTTTTTATAGAGATGTAAGAAAGTCACTTACCTTTTCGCAGATGTGATTTGCGGAGGGGGGGAGGCGCTCCGTCCCTTCCCCCAGAATCCTCAATGGGGGGGGCTGCGATCCAGTTCTCCCCCCCCCCCGGAATCCTTGATGGCCGGCTCTGCTCCGCGGCGGCTCCGCAGAGCAGCTGGCCAGGCCAGGGCCATCCGCAGCCGGATTTCCAGCCATGGTGGCTGCTGGGTAAAAAAAGAGAAAAAAACAGCGTATGCAAATGGCGGCGGCTACAGCCGCTGCCATTTGCGTTCCTTATTTTTCGCTGTCTTAGTCTACGTAAATATTTACATAGGCTAAAACGGCGAATCAAAAAGGGACGCAAATAGCGCCCACTACGCTATTTGCGTTCCCCTTTATTTTCACTGTAATAGTCTATGTAAATATTTACGTAGACTAAGATGGCGAAAAATAAGGAACGCAAATGGCGGCGGCCGTAGCCACTGCCATTTGCATAAGCGGTTGTGTTTTTTTAACTGGGATGTGATAGGCTATGTAAGTCTTTATGTCTCTCTAAAAACAACAACCCCAAAATGACAAGATTGCAAATGGCGGCGGCAGCAGCAGGTTGGAAGACCAGCTGCCAAAGCTGCCGCCGGAGCCGCCGCCTGGAACATCTGCCCCAGGTAAGTCTTGTCCCGGGGGGATCCGTGGGGGGGCAGGGGGGCTTGCCATTCTGCCACAGATTTTGGGGGGCTGAATGCACTGACATTTGGCCTCACCGAGATCTGTGGCGGAATTCTCTGACATCCCTATACGCAAATGGCAGCGGCTACTGCGGCTGCCATTTGCATTCTCTGTTTTTTGCCATTTTATCCTATGTAAATATTTACATAGGCTATTACAGTGGGGAAAAAAAGGAATGCAAATAGCGTAGTGGGTGCCATTTGCCTTCCTTTTTTCCCCGCCGTTTTAGCCTACGTAAATATTTACGTAAGCTATTATGGCAAAAAAAAGGAACGCAAATAGCGCCCACTACGCTATTTGCGTCCCCCTTTTTTTGCCATAATAGCTTAAGTAAATATTTACGTAGGCTAAAACAGCGGAAAAAAGGGAACGCCAATGGTGGCCGCTGTAGCCGCTGCCATTTGCGTACTCGGTTTTTTTGTTTTGTTTTTTGCTTGCCGTGATAAGCTACGTAAATACTTACATAGCCTATCATGGCAAATAGCAGATGCAAACGGCGGCTGTGGCAGCCAGTTGAAAGACCAGCCACTGCCGCCGCCGGAGCCACCATCAGAGCAGCCGCCGGCGGAATATCCGCCTCAGGTAAGCTTCGTCCCGGGGGGGAATCCGTGGGGGGGGCGGGGGGAGGACATTCCGCCATGGATTTCAGGGGGCCGAATGCCAGTGCATTCAGCCTCACTGAAATCCGTGGTGGAATTCTCCACCATCCCTATTTGAGAAGCTCCTAGGAAGACGAAGTGTTTCAGCTGAAAGTAAACAGGGACAGAGGATTTCAATTAAAAAAAACAAACGTAAATATTTACGAAAAATAGCAATTCTTACAGAAGTTATGCAGTCTCACCGAGATGGCTGGGCACCAGAATTACGGTTGTCAGTACGGATTTATCTTCGTAATTTTCGGAGCGGAAAAAAAGGAGGAGAATTCCGGGGGCTTGTGAACGGTGGAACAGAGCACCGGCCGCAAAGTCAAGCGTCACCTAAGGTACACAATTCGTACATCCCTATTTCCCATTGACTTGCATGGGAAAACACAAATGATCATATCTTTTTCAGTTTTTATGAGGCATACATGAAATTTGGGGACCTTAGCGCCTCTGGAGGGGACCCCACCTGCCAAATTTCAGACAGTTTGGCCCAGTGGTTTTTGTGCTAGAAGGAATTAAAATGTTATGTTTCCCACAAAAACTCTCAAAACAAAGAGCTGTAACTTTTCACTGCTTCCACGGCTTCAACTCTGGGCCCCTTTCACCCCCCCCCCAAGGGGACCCCACCTGCCAAAGTTCAGGCAGTTTGTCCCACTGGGTTTTGCGCTAGGCAAAGGTGAAATTCTATTTTTTTCCACAAAAACTCTTAAAGCAAAGAGCTCTAAGTTTTCCCTGTTTCCACAGATATGCGTGAAACCTTGGCCCCTCCAAGCCCCCCCTCAAGGGCATCGCACCAGCCAAAATGTAGGCAGTTTGGTCCACTGGGTTTTGTGCTAGGCTCAGGTGAAATGTGGTGTTCCCAGAACCTCAGACCAAACTCAGACAGGATAGTGTGTTGAAGCAGAGGTTACTATCCCTAATCTCTGCTGCAGGTTTCTTTGAAGTGCAAAACAACCCTTATTCAGAAGAATCACCAGCTCAGCCTCTCTTTGGCTGAATACACACATTACCTGGCAGGCAGGGGGGAAGAGCTCTTTTTTTTAAATCTGCTTTTGTTTATTTCCAGCACACACTAAATGACTATTTGATATGTATGTTATGTTTTAGTGTTGGGGGGGGTGGGGTGGCCACACCACTTCTGCCAAATTTCAAACAGGTTTTAATTAAAAAACTGATTCTAGGGAACTGAAGGAACTGAGAGTTTAGCAAGTGCACATAATTATCCAGTTTATGCAGTTGGTGATCTCCGACTACCTCAGGCTTTCACTGGTCTTCTGACAGAGGAAGGAAGACACAGCAACTCTGTCAGGCAGGACCTGTGGTAGTTCTAGAGCTACTACATGCCAACGAGCGCTTCTATAGGGAAGAGCTGCCTGGGGAGTGGCCATGGACCTTTGGAATAGTTACACTGGTTTTCTAAGAATCTACAAAAGAAAGAAAGAGGGGAACAAATGGTCCAAAGTGCAATGCCTGGCCCGCTAGGGCATATTCTCTAGGGGAGAGTGGCCTGTGGCCAGAAAGGATACAAACCAAGCCAAGCCCGCCAAGAGGGGATATTCCTTTATAGAGGATGACCATGAGGGGTGACTGGGGCTCTTCCAGCCTGGGGCTAACAGCAAGAGCAAATGAAAGACAGATACAGGGGGAAAAGTCCCAACATGCCAGGGGGTAGAGGGAAGGGAGTAACAGTGCATCACTCATCAGGCCTTGAAACTGGAGAATGTACAGCACTCTCATGCTGCGTACATCAGACACCTCTGACTTGTCGTCCACCTTCCTGGAAAGAGAGATCCAGGCACATTGATTGGACAACAACGACAACAGCTGTCTTGACAGACCAAGGCAAGGGCACTGGCACATGGCTGGCCGGGAGAGAGACACCGATGTGTGCAGCAGGGTGCACATAAGCAATAGGCTTGTGGCATCAAATCCACCAAGCCCAGCTATTCCATCCAGGCACGGGGCACAGGGCATGGGGCGACCTGACTGATCCTGCAAGACTTGTCCAAGAGGTAAGCAGTGCATACACATGGGCATTACAGTGAAACTGGGGAAGTCTTATTAAATCCGTTATGGTTCAATTGGGCAGGGTAAGAGGGTGGGCAGGCAGAGGAGGCCAGGGCAGGCTGGTGGAGGCAGGCAACACCTGGCAGAGGTAGGTAGGTGGAGGCTGGCCAGCAGGGGCAGGCACAGGCTAATAGAGGCATGCAGGCTGAGGCTGGTGGAGGCAGGCCAGCAGATACAGGCACAGGCTGGCAGAGGCAGACAGGCAGAGGCAGGCAGGTAGAACCTGGCAGAGGCAGGCCAGCAGAGGAAGACACAGGCTAGTAGAGTCTGGTGGGGTCAGGCCAGTGGAGGCAGGCCAGTAGAGGCAGGCACAGGCTGGCAGAGGCAGGCAGGCAGGCAGAGGCTGGCGGAGGCTGGCAGAGGCAGCTAGGCTGAGGCTGGTGGAGGCAGGCTGGTGGAGGTTGGCAGAGGCAGGCACAGGCTGGCAGTGGTTGGCTGAATGCACTACCCACTCCTGACCAGTGGAGGTAGTGATGATGAATAAGGAACATCCATGGGAGGGCAAGTCTGGTGCCAGGGAAGCAGTGGGGGCAAACAATCCTGGACTCTATGATCGGCAATGACTACAAGGGAGGGAATAGAGGAGATTAAAATACAGTACACACATGGCCCTGTTGGGATGACTACACTGAAAATCCTTTAATGAATGTCCATGGGAGGGCAATTCTGGTGCCAGGGAGGTGGGGCGTGGGGAAAACAATCCCAGACTCTACGACTGGCAATGACTACAAGGGAGGGAATAGAGATTAAAATATTACAGTGGTCATAAGACCCTGTAACAAACGTCCATGGGAGGGCAATTCTGGTGCCAGGGAGGTGGAGGAGGAAAACAGTCCCAGACTCTACGACCAGTACTGGGTAATAATTAATAATGACATGGGGTGGGGGGGAAATCTGGTGCAAGCAGCCGTGCTACTGCAAGCTACAACAGCGTTGTTGCATTAAATGGAAAACATCTTGTTGCTGCTGCTTGAGTAACAGTACATACTTAATGAAGGATCTAGGCAGGAAGGAAGGAAGGAAGGAAGGAAGGAAGGAAGGAAGGAAGGAAATGCAAAACTAATAAGAAGAGAGGGTGGAAGAGAACACGTGGGTGCGGCACGTTGCATTGATACAGCCCATGATGTCAACGCCTGCAAGCCCAGCTATTCCACCCAGAGACAGGGGACGGGGCACCAGGAGGGTGGGAGGGTGACCTGGTGGATCTTGGGAATACTTAATAATGGTTTTATTATCTATATAATATTGAGTGTTTTTCTGCTCCCATACAGTATATTACAGTTGCTGCAGTTAAAAAGATTATAGTTATTTCTAAAATATTTCTATAAAAAGATTATAGTTATAACTATAGTTACACTAGTTATAGTGTATGTAATGCCAAGATGGCACTGGGTAAGTGGGACGCACTGTTGCTCAAAGACAGCATTGAGTGTAGGACCTCCCTGCCTTAGTCTGGAGAACAGTGAACAGATAGGGATGGACGAAAGGGACTTACCTTGTCCTGCAGCTTGCTTCGCGGTGGGGGGGAGGCGCTTCAGTTCTCCCCCCGAAGTTCAGGCGAGGGGGGGAGGTGCCCTGCCTCGCCCGGCCGAAATTCAGGCCGGGGGGGAGGCGCTCCATCCCTCGCCGGCGAAATTCAGGCCGGGGAGGAGCGCCCTGTCTCCCTGGCCGCGAAAAAAAAAGTAAAAAAAACAACAACACACACACCCGTGATAGGCTACGTGACGATCTACGTAGCCTATCATGGCTGACTTTGGAAATCTAGCTGTGATAGGCTACATAAATCGTCGCGTAGCCTATCATGGGTGTGTGTGTGTTTTTTTAATGTACTTTTTAATTTTGTAATGGCGGCGGCGGCAGCCGGTTGGGAGACCAGCCGCCGCCCCCGCCGAAACGCCGCCGAAACGCTGCCGGGACCCACCGCTGAGAGGGACATTCGCCGAAGGTAAGTCCCATCCCAGGGGGGGCGGGGGGCCGGCGGAGAATTTCCCCAACACTTTCGGGGGGCCGAATGCGTCAGCACTAGGCCTCCCGAAGATTCGTGGAGAAATTCTCCGCCATCCCTATGAACAGAGGGCTCTATCAACAAGGCATACAGGAGAGTGGCCCAGTTCCAGAAACAGGAGAACAGTGCCTTGCCCAACAGGGCATGTGACTCTGGAAAATGGAAGCAGGACAGTGCCTTGACCATCAGAGCATCTGACTCTTGAGAGCAGAAGCAGGTCAGTACCTTGCCCAGCAGGGCCAGTGATTCTTGAACAGGACAGTGCCTAACCCAGCATGGCCTACGGATTTTGGAGAATTCTGCCACAGACTCCAGTGAGGCCGGATTCTAAAGAATCAATATCGTATTCTACAGAATCGTATTCTACAATATCGTATTCTATGATATTCTAAAGAATCCCCCCCCCAGAGTCCACGGTGGAACAGACTACCCCCCACCCCCCGAAATCCCCCCCAGAATGGACCTACCTGGTGGTGGCAGTGGAGGCTCAGGGTCATCTTCCGGCCGCTGCCGGGCTGCTGCGGCCGCAAATGGCAGTGCATTTGGCCTCACTGAAATCCATGGCGGAATTCTCCGCCATCCCTGAGGGGCCATTGATTCTTGAGCATGACACTGTCTAGCCCAGAACCATTGATTTTGGAAAGTGGACAGTGCCTAGTCCAGAAGGGCCATTGATTCTTGAACAGGACAGTGCCTAGCCCAGCAATGCCATTGATTCTTGAGCAGGACACTGCTTAGTCCAGCAGTGCTATTGTTTCTTGAGCAGGACACTGCCTAGCCCAGCAGTGCCATTGATTCTTGAACAGGACAGTGCCTAGCCCAGCAGCACCACTGATTCTTGAACAGGACATTTCTTGCCCCGCGTGCCACTCACCAGACCCCCGCCGGCTGCCTGACCCTGCTTGTTGCGTGTGGTGAGCCCCTGGGTAGTCTGCAGGCATGCAGTGTGTGGCCACCCGCTCCCGAGCTGTGCCACCATTTGCATAAAAATGGTGGCTTGGCCTTTTCATAAATAGCCATTTATGCAAATGGTGGCCGTAAATGTATACATATTTCTTTGTTCTATTAATCACAATTTGCGTTTGGTTCTGGGAGGTACCGACTGGGTAAATTCTGGTCAAAATTGAACTGAGATGAATTTCTCATACATCCTTGGTGCTTATGTTATCTGTAAGCATTCAACAACCCCATGGCATAACAGTTAGTACAGTACAGCTGGTTAAAAGTGGCCTGGGAGTAAACCCATATGAAGTGATATTGAGCACATGGGGCAGGAAACGTCAAGAGGGCCAAAGTCCACATTGCAAAAGTAATTACAAAAGTTTGTTATTGCCTTTGTAATGTGGACTAGCAAGGATGGTTACCAAGTGAAAATATGGCATTTTATACTGCTAACAGTTCAGTGATTTGGCATGATTTGCCTTTGACAGACATTGTTAGAGAGAACCCATAGACAAAACACTGTCCTAGCTCCACTAAAATTTTAATTGATTCCTCATTCTCAGAGATAGGTTGTAATCACTAATCTTCCTAATGTATTAGCCTCACTAAGCCTTATTCATCTTCATTTATTCATAAAGAGAGGATGAAATCAGCCATCATTCCGCAAAGTACAAGTCAGAACTCTGCACTTGGATGCCACATAGGAGTTGCATGTACTGCTCTGATGTCAAAGCCTGGCCCAAGAGAACTCTTTTCTCACAGGCCAAAACCATAATACTGTTAATTAATTGTCATCATGAAGTTGGAATATTTTAATGATAAAATATATAAAAGCTATGGATGAAAGTTTGATTTGCATAATTTGTGTGTTCTTAGTTTTCCTAAAACTAGGGATCTTCCATTCCATTTCATTATTATTCCATAGATTGGCTCTATAGTGCAATGCACTCTCCTGGCCTTTTGGCTGAGCTTAGAAAATATCTAAAATTAATTTTGCAACCGCACAGGTGCAGTTTGCTGCAGTATTCAGTTCATGTCTCCCCACCCCCACTTACAGGTTTTTATGCACGTGAACTCGTATGGACATTGATTAAAATCCCATGCAAAGAGGAATCTTGATGCAATGTCATGATCACATCAGAATTCCTTTATGCACTGTGATTTAATCAAAGCAATGGGTTTTCAGTGTGCTTCTTTTCCTTTCCGTACACATTACTGAAGTGCATGAGTAGGGATGTGCAAAAGTCACTTACCTTTTCGAAGGGGGTGATTCACGGTGGGGGGGAGGTGCTCCGCACCTCCCCCCGAAATCCTAACCCGGCTGGCTCCACTCCATGGCAACTCCGCGGAGCCACTGGTCGGGTGCATTCGCAGGCGTGCGGAACCTGCGGATGCAAATGGTGGCAGCTACGGCGGCTGCCATTTGCGTTCCTGTTTTTTTGCTGTGATAGGCTATGTAAATATGTAGCCTATCACAGCCTCCACAGGGATGCAAATGGCATCCCTGCGTTAGCCATGATAGGCTACCTAAGTATTTACGTAGCCTATCACGGCAAAAATGGGGAAGCGAATGGCGGCTGCAGATGCGGCCGCCATTCACAAAGCAGCACGAACTGCACCAGGTAAGTGCTCCGTTTTGTGCGCTTTTCGTGGGGTGGTGGGGCTGGGGGCTTCGTTCCACCATGGATTTCAGGGGGCCGAATGCACTGGCATTCGGCCTCACTGAGATCCATGGTGGGATTCTCTGACATCCCTATGCATGAGCACATATATGCATATATTACAGTAAAAAGAAATCTTGAAACAGACAGATGGCATGAAAACACCAGGAATCTTGTCTGGGTTGCAATTTAATCAATGCAGATCTGAACACCTCTGCATTGCTGAAGTCATAGCAAAAACGGAAAGAAAAAAGAATCCTGATATAGTCATACCACTGATTTTTGTGGAGTATTTTTTTTAAAAAAATGTACGCCTGCACACACCTGTGCATCGGTAAGGGAAAAAAGAAGAAACTGTGGTAAACTGTGCATCTAAACCTGTGGTTCATAACTTTTAATGTACTACCAGGTTGAGATGGCACCAGAGTAGCAGTTTGTTTTAGAAGCTCCCTTTTAAATTCCTTTTAATTGTGGTTTTTTTTTTAGCCATCTGGAGCCTTTTATCTTTTGAATTTTAGTTTTTTTTAATGCACTACCACCCACTAACTACTCAATATTATCACCAAATATACTCCTCCACCCAACCACAAAAAACCCCCAACTAATATAAAAACAGCACTCCCGACAAGGCAACTTTATTCAGATATACACAGGGCTGGCCCTACTATTAGCCAGAGTGAAGCAGTACCTCAGGAGGCAGATGCCAGGAGGTGACAGCTAGGGATGGACGAAAGTCCCTTACCTGATCCTGAAGCTTGCTTCGCGGTGGAGGGGAGGTGCCCCGTCCCTCTGGCCGAAATTCTGGCTGCGGGGGAGGCGCCCCATCCCTCCCAGCTGAAATTCTGGCCAGGGGGAGGTGCCCCGTCCCTCTGGCCGAAATCTGGCTGGGGGGGAGGCACCCCGTCCCTCCGGCCACGAAACCTCCTCTCCTGCCGGGAAGCAAATGGCGGCGGCCGTAGCCGCCGCCGTTTGCATCCCTGCAGTCAGCCGTGATAGGCTACATAAATGTTTATGTAGCCTATCACAGCTGACTTAAAAAAAAAAAGTGCGTACGCAAATGGCAGTGCCCATGGGTGCCGCCATTTGCGTTCCTTATTTTAGCACGTGTAGTCTATGTAAACATTTACGTAGACTATGGCGAAAATAAGAACACTATTTGCGTTCCCCTTATTTTCGCTGTAGTCTGCGTAAATGTTTACGTAGACTACACGTGCCAAAATAAAGAATGCAAATGGCAGCGCCCATGGGCGCCGCCATTTGCATACGTGCTTTTTTTTTTCTTTCAAAGTCAGCTGTGATAGGCTACGTAAACATTTACGTAGCCTATCATGGTGTTTTTTAAAAAACTAGCCGTGATAGGCTACGTAAATCTTTATGTAGCCTATCACGTTTGTTTGTTTTTGTTTTTTTTTACTTGGAAATGGCGGCGGCGGCAGCTGGTCAGAAGACCGGCCGCCGTAGCCGCCGCCGCCGAACCACCACCGAACTGCTGCCGGAGCCGCCGCCGCCAGGGACATTCGAGCAAGGTAAGTCCCACCCCGGGGGGGGCGGGGGGGCAGACTGTTTCTCCACCAATTTCGGGCGGCTAAATGCACTGGCATTCGGCCTCCCCGAGATTCGTGGAGAAATTCTCTGACATCCCTGACAGCAAGGTGTTGGAGGAAAGACCTGTGGACCATGCAGCCTGCTCTGTGCCCCCTAAGTTAGCCTATAGCCTTCAGAGACAGTACAGCATACTGTCTCATTATCAGCGTTGAAGACAGATCCAACTGCCAGTCCAGCTGGCTTTTGTACATGGAATGAGAGAAGGCGCCATCTTGTCTTTTGCCTCAGGCAGCAAAAGGTCTTGGCCTGCCACTGGATATACAGGTATATTTATGATATATGCAGCATATAATTAGGGATGGATGGGTGCCCCATCATCTGGGTTCTCTGGGTGTCCACCCAGCTCTTGTCCCCGCTCACATGCCCTCGTACCTGCACTCAAGCTCTGCACTTCTTGCCAAGCCACCCATGCTCACCCGGGACCTGTCGCCGAGCACCACAATCACCATTTTTCCCCACAAAATGGCGATTGTGTGGTTGCTGAGCTGCCCACACTCACACAGGACCCATCATCAAGTGCCACAATTGCCATTTTGTGAAAAAAATGGCGATTGTGAAATGCGCATATCTAGTTGTACACAAAATGGTGCTGCAAATAGCCTATATATGCAAGATGACAGGCATAAATGGGCCAATCACACCTGTAATCTTGTGTATATGGGCTATTCACAGCACCATTTTGCATACAACTAGATACGCCATATTGCCATCATCATTTTTTTTTTTTGCAAAATGGTAATTGTGGCACTTGACGATGGGTCCTGGATGAGTGTGGGCAGCTCAACAAGCATGGGGGGGTGCTGAGCAGGTGCTTGGAGGGCACAGCTCAGGGGCATGGGCAGGGGTGGGGGTCCATCAGACTCCCAGACGGAATTGGGCACTTGCACCATCCCTACATATAATAAACTGATCTCAGGCATGCATGCAAGGAGACCTTTGTGCCTAGGGATGGGGAAATCAGTGAGGCTCAAGCTCATTGGTGTTCTCAGAGCCCCACCTTGAAGCCCAGTCTGCCTTATTCCCATTCCCAAATGTGAGCATTTGTTGCTCACATGGAAAAAGTACACATTTAGGTGCGCATTTTTGAAGCATTCACCCAAATGCATACTTTTGCCCATTGACTGAAGTGTGAACATGTGTTTTACCCCCCCCAGAATGTGCATTTTTAAAGTGCAAATTTTTCTGATGAACGCATATTGCAGACCAGATAACAAGCTCAGGAGCAGGCAAGGTTTGTCTGCAAAAACTGCACCCGCCTCTGGTTCAAAGGTGTGAACAGAGAAAATTGTAGGGATGTCAAAGAATTCTGCCACGGATCTCGGTGAGGCTGAATGCCAGTGCATTCGGCCCCCCGAAATCTGTGGCGGAACGGCCTCCCCCCCCGCCCCCCCGCGGATCCCCCCCGGGAAGAGACTTACCTGGGGCAGATCTTCCGGGCGGTGGTAGCTCCAGCAGTGGCTCCAGCACAGGCAGCGGCGGCCGGTCTTCTGACTGGCTGCCTCCACCACCATTTCCAGGCTTGTGAGGGAAAAAAAAAGATGTGGTAGGCTATGTAAATCTTTACGTAGCCTATCATGTTTGGGGGTGGGTTTAAAAAAAAAAACCCGTGTACGCAAATGGCGGCGGCTATGGCCGCCGCCATTTGCGTTCCTTCTTTTTGGCTGTCTTAATCTATGTAAATATTTACGTAGACCATGACGGAAAAAATCAAGGGGAACGTAAATAGAGTAGCAGGTGCTATTTGCATCCCTTTTTCATTCACCGTTTTAGCCTACGTAAATCTTTACGAATTCCAGTGTTCCAAATGCTCTTCCATATTAAAAATGCCATGCATGTAGAAAATTAATAAAGGAAAGAGAAAGGTTCTCAGCTCTTTGCCAGTTGTGCTGGTTTTCTATTTGAAGGGAGTTTTAAAAAACTGGATGGGTACATTCCAAAAAGTGATCATCCACAAGCAGCCTAAGGTACAGTGGCCACTAAAAAAAGAGGAAATGCATCACTAGAAAGAGGACAAAATAGGAAACCAATTTGCATAAAATGTATACAGTTAATGTGTGTGTGTGTGTGTGTGTGTGTGTGTGTATATATATATATGCAAATTTAGAAATAATGACTATCAGTCTTGGATACCTTGTGGCTGAAGGGCAATTTATAAATCTTAGAAATAAATAACCATTTAAATAGAAGTGCAGTACTTTCCACCACAGTGGGAAAGGCTCTATGTGACCTGTATGCTCAGTCTGCTGTCCAAGTAATAACTGTAGATGGGAAACTTTGGCTATTGGGTGTAGAAATGCAATAAACAAACAAACAAATAAATGAACAAACAAACTTAAAGGCTGCTGCTGTCCTTTCTGATGGTTCTTTATCTTGAAACGGGACTTGGGCAGAGGATGCCTTGAAAGAGTGGACTGTCTGTGATAGCCCTTCAGATAGATGAGTGTTATCTGTAAAGTAGGACACCTGGCCACTCTAGTCTGAAACAATACAGTTCATTCAACTGTCTCAGAACTCTACCACTTCCTTCTGCTGCATGCAAAGAACAGGCCTCGTTTCCCCCCCATCACTTGATGAGAATGGTAGTGGTGGTTTGTTATAAACAAAATTGTCATTGTAAGCTCACAGTTGGGGAAAGAGAGATGACTAACACTGTTTATGTGGTGGAAGTAGGGATGCTGGAGAAATTAAAGATGGACTAAAATGAGCTCAGATTTCTAAGAATCCGACCTGTAGAATCCACTGTGGAGCGACACCCTCAGGCCGCACAAAGTCCATGGACTTTAGGATGATTTTTTTTTTACTTTCCTGAAATTTATGCATATATATTTGTAGGAAAATATGCACGTTTCTGCTGAGAATGTGTTGAATGGAATGGGGGACAATACATTAAATGCTACGTACTGAGGTAAATTATGTAAATTCTTACATAAAAACTTCCGTAATGATTTGCGGATTTTTCTGCATGACAAAACAAAAATTATTCGCATCTGTCTGTGGGCGGACGACTGAACAAAAGGCACCTGACAATCCACAAAATAGCACAGATGGAGCAGATTTTATACAATCCATACATCCCTAGATGGAAGTAGCATTAATTCACAAACAAATGTTGCAAGTTGAGAAGTACCCACTGACATGGATACCATTGTGGTTGGCTCTGTCTGGCCTGATGTTCCTGAGCTGATGATGGAGTGGGCACCTTTCCCTGCCCTGTAAACTGCAAGATGACAGGCAGAAATCCATACTTTCTTGTCATGAAGATGTTGTGCTTGGAGTGGGAAAGGGCCCCTGTTAATTTCTGCCTGTCTTATGGAGGTTAAAGTCATTGGCTGTTTGCCAAAAAGAACAGTGGGAGCCCTAGCTGACAGCCTCTAAAGATGACCTCAATTCATGGGCAAGTTAGCATGGGAACAGATGTCCTTCAGGCACCTGTGTCCTAAGCCAGATCAGTCTTTAAAGATTCCTGTTTTCTGGATATCTTTTGCAGGTGTGCTAAGTGGGGTCTATGCAGAGCTGCATCATCTGAAAGAGTTCATTGTGCAACAGCCCTGTACTCAGGATTCTGAAGACTACCAAAAGCATGGTGACCTCCATGAGTCCATAACTGGAATCCTTTGGGTTACCAGATAACCCAGATTAAGATTTTAAATTTTAAGATCTATGGACTGCTGCAGCCAAAGTTAACTCCCACATGCTAAAATGAACAGCAATGAACAGGCCAGTGCAGAAGGACGATACATGCAGTGCAACACTGAGTTCAACCATATGGGCAAATGAATTAAGCACAACCAACATGCTTTTTCACCTCCCTCCCTCCATCCCTCCCTCCCTTTCCTTGTGTCTCCTGTCCTTTTAGATTGTGAGCCTGAGGGCAGGGACTATCTGATTGTTAATTTGAAAGCCACTCTAGGAGTCATAGAATCATAGAATAGTAGGGTTGGAAGGGGCCTACAAGGCCATCGAGTCCAACCCCCTGCTCAATGCAGGAATCCAAGTCAGAGCATCCCTGACAAATGGCTGTCCAGCCTCGTCTTGAAGGCCTCCAGTGTGGGAGAGTCTTTTGACTGAAGAGTGGGATATAAATGCTTTGAATGAATGAATGAATAAATGAATGAATAAATAAATAAATAAATACACAAATAAGTGTCAGCAGGAATGCTTTCATGAACATCCTCACACATTCCATAGTGGGAATGCACCTTCTGGCCATACGCATCACACACTGATGCACCTAGTGGCCATATCCCCCCATCCCCAACCATGGTGGTGTACAGCTCCTGTATCCAATTTGGAACCTCAATTGGATGTACACAGTTACAAATGAGTAGGGCCCTTTTTCATGAATGTGCAATTGCCACTGGGGGTCATGGCCACTGGGCACATCACTGTGTAGGGGGCATGGCCAAAGGGGTGCTTTCCAAGTACGCTTCATGCATCTGTGAATGTGTGAGGTGGGGACAGTTGTAACTTAAATGTTTACAACTGTCTTGACCTTTACTTTTACCCTGGAGGTCCCAGTTTAGCTGGGGGCATATATGGTTGTATTATTATATTAGGCCCAATTCACTGATGCATGTTTGTTTGTTTGTGGCACTTATATACCGCTGAATATAATAAAATCCCTAAGCAGTTCACAATAAATATTGCAATCACATTTAAAATACAATATTTAAAACACAACATTAAAAACACCTCCTACTACAATAACAATAATAAAAAATTCAAGGAGCAGTAAAATGGAGCAGCATGATTAATGTAATTACAGCCCAGGGAAAGCCTAGGTAAACAAATGTATTTTCAGGAGGCATTTAAAAGATGCCACATTTTCTGCCTCCTGAATGGCACAAGGGAGGATTTTCCAAAGGGTGGGTGCCGCTACAGTAGGAATGGATGAGCCACACTGCACCTGCCCAGCACGCTGCTCATCGAACCGCCACCACTTACCTGCCCCTGTTGGGCTCCCTGGGAGAGCTGCCAGGTGGTCCGTGGGCACCTGGTGAATGTGGGCACCAAGAGAGTGACATGCAGCCACCTGACCCTCAGCGAGCCACCATTTTGCATAAAAATGATGGCTCATTGTTTTCCATAAAAGGCCTTTTAAGCAAATGGCAGCCATAAAGTAGCCATTTACAGAAGATTACAGGCATTAAAGGGTCTTTTATGTAAAACAACAAGCTGCCATTTTTATGCAAAATGGCAGCTCGCTGAGGGGTTGGGTGGCTGTGCACCATTCACCGGGCTGCTGCAGACCACCTGGTGACTCATCTAGAGAGCCGAACAGGGGCGGGTGATGGCAGTCCACAGACTGGAGTCCAGGATGCTGAGCGGGGGCGGGGGGGATCCACCAGACTCCACCCCCCTCTTGGACTCCCACAACATCCCTATGCTTCAGAGAAAGCCTGCTGTTGGGGTCCTGGATGATGACGTTCCGTTCCGTTCAATTTAGAATGACCAGCAAGGCCTCCTCTGATCTTAAAGGTCACCTCGGTGTGTATAAGGGAAGGCAGTCTGCTAGGTATCCTGTTCCCAAGTTTTTTAGGGATTTGTATGACAATAACATAACCTTGTACGTGGTTCGGTAGCTAATAGGCAGCCAGTGCAATTCTTTTAACACAGATGTTATGTGAGCAGGGATGGCGGAGAATTTCTCCATGAATCTTCGGGAGGCCGAGTGCCGACGCATTCGGCCCCCCAAAATTGGTGGTGAAATTCTCCGCCGGCCCCCCGCCCCCCCCGGATGGGACTTACTTACCTTCGGCGAATGTCCCTCTCGGCGGCGGGTCCCGGCGGCGGTTCGGTGGCGGTTTGGCAGAGGCGGGGGCGGCGGCCTGTCTCCCAACCAGCTGCCGCCGCCACCATTACAAAATAAAAAAGTAAAGTTAAAAAAAAAAACACCCGTGATAGGCTACGTGATGATTTACGTAGCCTATCATGGCTAGATTTCCAAAGTCAGCCGTGATAGGCTACGTAAATCGTCACGTAGCCTATCACGGGTGACTTTGGGGAAAAAAAGCGCGTACGCAAATGGCGGCGGCCCATGGGTGCCGCCATTTGCGTTCCTTATTTGGACAGGGGTAGTCTACGTAAAGATTTACGTAGACTACGGCGAAAATAAGGGAACGCTATTTGCGTTGCCCTTATTTTCGCCGTAGTCTACGTAAATCTTTACGTAGACTAGACGTGCCAAAATAAGGAACGCAAATGGCGGCGCCCATGGGGCACCGCCATTTGCGTATGCGCTTTTTTTTCCCAAAGTCACCCCTGATAGGCTACGTGATGATTTACGTAGCCTATCACAGCTGACTTTGGAAATCTAGCCGTGATAGGCTACGTAAATCGTTACGTAGCCTATCACGGGTGTGTGTTGTTGTTTTTTTACTGTACTTTTTTTTCATGGCCGGGGAAACGGGGCGCTCCTCCCCGGCCTGAATTTCGCCGGCGAGGGATGGGGCACCTCCCCCCCGGCCTGAATTTTGGCTGGGTGAGGCGGGGCGCCTCCCCCCTCGCCTGAACTTTGGGAGGAGAAGCGAAGCGCCTCCCCCCCACCGCGAAGCAAGCTGCGGGACAAGGTAAGTCCCTTTCGTCCATCCCTATATGTGAGCATAGCTGGGTGTCCCAGCGAGCACCTTGGCTGCTGCATTCTGTACTAGCTGCGGCTTCTGAACCATGCACAAGGGCAGCCCCACATAAAGCTCATTGCAGTAGTCTAATCATGAGGTTACCAGTGCATCACTCGATCAACTGACTTGACCACGTGAATGGGATGTCATGAATCAAATGCCACAGACTGTGATTTAACATCATCTGTAGGGATGTACAAAGTCACTTACCTTTTCGCGGATTCTGTTCATGGGGGAGGGAGGCATTCCATCCCTCCCCCCGGAATCCTCGACCGGGGGGAGGTGATCCGGTCCTTCCCCCGGAATCCTCGACAGCCAGCTGTGGTTTGCAGCGGCTCCACGAAGCAGCCAGTAGAGATATACGAAAGTCACTTACCTGTTTGCGGATTATGTTGATGGTGGGGGGGAGGCATTCTGTCCCTCCCCCCGGAATCCTCGCTGTTCCTCCCCCCCAGAATCCTCCGCGGCAGGCCCGAGACATCTGCAGCCGGATTTCCGGCCGCGGAGGGCTCTGGGTAAAAAAAAAAAAAAAAAAGTGTATGCAAATGTGTACTGGGCGCTATTTGCGTTCCCCTTTCTTGTCTTCATCTTAGTCTATGTAAATATTGACGTAGACTAAAATGGCAAAAAATAAGGAATGCAAATGGCAGCGGCCATAGCTGACGCCATTTGCGTATGCGTTTTTTAGGGTTTTTTTTTATCCAGACATGATAGGCTACATAAGTCTTTACGTAGCTAGGGATGGCGGAGAATTTCTCCCCGAAACTTCGGGGGGCCGAGCGCCAACATGTTCGGCCCCCCGAACAAGTTTCAGAGAGAAATTCTCCGCACCCCCCCACCCCCCGCACCCCCCCCGGGATGGGACTTACCTTTGCCGAATGTCCCTCCCGGCGGCGGGTCCGGCCGGCGGTTTGTCGGGTGTTCGTCCGGGGCGGGAGCGGCAGCCGGTCTTTCGACCGGCTGCCGCCACCGCCATTGCAATAAAAGAAAAAAAAATGCCCCCGTGATAGGCTACGTGACGATTAACGTAGCCTATCACGGCTAGATCTGCAAAGTCAGCTGTGATAGGCTACGTAAATCGTCACGTAGCCTATCACGGGTAACTTTTTTTTTTTAAAAAAAAAGCGCGTACGGATAATGGCGGTCCCCATAGGGAGCCGCCATTCCCGTTCCTTATTTGGTCGCTGTAGTCTACGTAAAGATTTACGTAGACTACAGCGACCAAATAAGGAACGCGAATGGCGGCTCCCTATGGGGGCCGCCATTTGTGTACGTGCTTTTTTTTTTTTTTAAGTCACCCGTGATAGGCTACGTGAAGATTTACACAGCCTATCACGGCTGACTTTGCAGATCTAGCCGTGATAGGCTATGTTAATCGTCACGTAGCCTATCACGGGGGCGTTTTTTTTTTTAACTTTTAATTTCGCGGCCGGGCGAGGTGAGGTGCCTCCTTCCCAGGCTGAATTTCGGCCAGGCGAGGCGGGAAGCCTCCCCCTCTATCTCCCCCTGAACTTCGCAGGGGGAGCAGCGAAGCGCCTCCCCCCCACCGCGAAAAGCTGCGAGACCAGGTAAGTGACTTTCGTGCACCCCTATATGTAGCCTATCACATCTATTGGGGGGGGGGAAGAAAAAAACACAGACTGCAAATGGCGGCGGTGGCAGCCGGTCAGAAGACCAGCCACCGCTGCCGCCACTGCTGGAGCTGCCACCATCCGAAACATCCACCCCAGGTATGTCTTGTCCCAGGGGGGATCCACGGGGGGCAGGGGGGTGGCCAGCCATTCCTTGATGGATTTCGGGGGGGCCGAATGCACTGGAATTCAGCCTCACCAAGATCCGTTGCGGAATTCTCTGACATCCCTAATCATCTGCTGTCCTCAGACATAATAATTATTTAAAGTAGACATTTACCACATTCAGCTGCCAGTCAGCAAGCATTGAATGGACAGAGGACATACACTGATGTGATGTGTGAATCAATCTTTGGTGCTTAAACCAGCCCTGGAAATGTTGGCTCCCCTTGTTTGGAAATCTATTCTAATTTTCAGGACCCAGTTCTGCTCTCAACAGTGAATAACTTAGTTTGAGTAGCTTGATCCATATTTCTATCTAGATATGGATCCTTTCATTGTTATATCTAAATAATAGATACCTGCACATTAATGGCTGTCTTTATTGACATAAGGTACACCAGTCATTATGTACCAGAACATGTGGGGGTGCATTTTATGAACATTTTCTCCCCAGGAAATATACTCCCCCCTCCTTTCAATGATTTTCAGGAAGGCAGAAAAACGTAGTGAACATTTACAGGGAGAGCATGCCACCTCAGTTTATCCAGATGTCTCCTCTCCACAACACAAATTCAGACACACCTTTGGGTATCCTACAGAAGCACATCACTGGGACCTAGCACTCAAGTGGGATCTCCCCAGAGTGAGCTCTGACTGTCCATGTGATTATGTCATCATTACCGAAAAAGAGTTATTTTTAAACAAACAACAAAAGGTGGGCTGAAGATGCAGCCAATCAGAACTGTGAACAGCATGGAACCAAGCCAAAAATGGTACATTTTCAAGAGGGAAATTATGGGGCCTTTGAAAGCCATTTTTTTGTGTGTACTAAAAATCTTTGTTCCCAAACCCTTAACACGACTTTAATAATTATTCCAAGTCTTTGAAGTGGTCAAAAGCATCATCAGGTTACCTGCTGTGAAATACTCCTTCTTAAGTGCCACATGCATGTCTGGGATGGTTTGGAAGGCTCTTCGCCTGGATTTACATGAAAAATTATTGCATGAAATAAGGGGAACCATTGAGAACAGCATGATAAACATGGTAATCTTGTCCTTTACAGAAATGTTTGGCCCTTCTTCAGTATATAAAATGCTTCTGGACCACTGTTTTGATTTTTTAATTGTGGCTGAATAACTTCAGAATCAATTGAATGGGGAATCATATAACAATCTTTGGGTTCTTGATGCATTTCAGTGGTTCATCTCATTGGTGTATATATAAAACTATGCTTGGTAAAGATCTTGTTACAGAATGTTAGTTCTTTTTAAAGGAAAGGAAATGTGACATAAAATTTGATGCCTGGTGAAATCCTTGCTTTTTAACAAAAATTAAGAGCATATGCTTCAAAATTCAGTCCTAATTTGCAATGAATTGCTTCAGTAAAGCCACTTATATCAGTATTGTTAATCTTAATGGGTTCAAGTGACCCATGTTCTAATAATCCAGACCAACAGTTGAGTGAAAATTTCTTTTTCTAATTAAAAATGTTTGACCACAAGAGGGAGTGCCTTGCCAACTGTTTACCTGAGAAGAATGTGTAGGGTACTCTACACTTGATTTCAAAAGAAGAGAAGAGGAATACCAAGGAAAAATACCTCTATTTTCAAGACAAATTAAGATATAAAATTTGCTTTAAACATGTGTTTGTTTGGGTATATATAGGATAAGGTAACTTGAACTGGTTGAGTTGTCTTGCCATTTATAAATATGCCGCTTAGCGCTTATCAAGAATAAAACAAAATACTGGGACCTGCAACAACTTGCTGCAGCATAGATTGCTGGTGTTCAGGGGTAGTATCCAATGCTATTTCTACATACAGTAGACCCATTGAAATGATGAGACTTAAGTTAGTCACAAATTAACTTAAGTCCCATCTACTCCAATGGGCCTACTCTGAATAGGCCTAGCTTTGGATACTATCCCATGATTCTATTCCCCCCCCTCCCTCATTTCCCATATTCTCTCCTTCCAACGGTCAGCCAGAATTCCATAGCCACAGAGCACACAAAGTTCTCATTGGCTGTTTCAGAGACATCTCCCCTCCAACCCTACCTAGTGGCAGTTTTCTAAATATTTTTTGTACTTTTGTAAACCTTGGGAGTGTACAAAAGTCACTTATCTTTTCGACGGGGTGATTCGCAGTGGGGGGGAGGCGCTTCGCACCTTCCCCCGAAATCCTGATCTGGCCAGCTCCGCTCTGTGGAAATTCTGTGGAGCCGCCGGCCGGGGCCTCCTGAAGCCGGACATCCGGCCGCTGGGCAGCCTTCCGGAAAAAAAAACTGCATACACAAATGGCGGCGTCTATGGTGGCCGCCATTTGCATTCCCTTTTTTTTTGCTGTTTTAGCCTACGTAAATATTTACGTAAGCTATTACGGTGAAAAAAACGGGAACACAAATAGTGTAGTGGGCGCCATTTGCATTCCTGCCGTTTTAGCCTACATAAATATTTATGTAAGCTATTACGGTGAAAAAAAAAAGGAACGCAAATAGCACCTACTACGCTATTTGCATTCCCCTTTTTTCGCCGTAATAGCTTACATAAATATTTACATAGGCTAAAACAGCGAAAAAAATGGAATGCAAATGGCGGCCACCGTAGCTGCCGCCATTTGCGTATGCGGTTGTTGTTGTTTTTTGCTTGCCGTGATAGGCTACTTAAGTATTTATGTAGCCTATCATGGCAAAGGCAGCTACGCAAATGGCGTGGTGGCTGCCATTTGAGTCCGCAGCAGCCAGCCGAGAGACCAGCTGCTGCTGCCGCCGCCGGAGCCACCACCGGAGCAGCCGCCGCCGGAACATCTGCCCCAGGTAAGCTTTTGTCCTGGGGGGTTTCCAAGGGGCGGCGGGGGGTGGGAGTCCGTTCCACCACAGGTTTCAGGGGGCCGAATGCCAGTGCATTCGGCCTCACTGAAATCTGTGGCAGAATTCTCCGCCATCCCTATGTAAACCTTAAGATTCTCCAAGCCTGCCTGCTGATAACACCTTCTTCTACATGGGTGTTGTTGTTTAAGTTATATAAGGACTGACACTTGGAGAATTGAGAGCATTATTATATTATGAACTGTATTATCCAGAGGGAATGAAGTCATGTAAATATAAAAAAAGTAAAGGTGTCCCCAACCAGTCATGTCCGACTCTAGGGTGTAGTGCTCGTCTCCATTTCTAAGCTGAAGAGCCAGCGCTGTCTGAAGACGCTTCCATAGTCATGTGGCCGGCATGACTGAACACCGAGCATGGAACACTGTTACCTTTCCCGCCGAAGCGGTACCTATTTATCTACTTGCAATTTCTTGCTTTCGAACTGCTAGGTTGGCAGAAGCTGAGACTGAAGACGGGAGCTCAGCTCACTCCGTCACGCAGCACTCGGGTCTCGAACTGCTGTCCTGCCGACCTTCCAGTCTGCAGTTCAGCGTCTTAGCCACTAAGCCACCGCAGCATGGAAATATATCTATATCTATCTATATGTCTGTCTGTCTGTCTATATTTCTATCTGTGTGTGTGTGTGTTTGTGTGTGTGTGTGTGAGAGAGAGAGAGAGAGAGAGAGAGAGAATGTGTTTTCATATATGTGAATTAAAAATGTTATGCCACACTTTAATGTGATCATGAAATGGAACCCGGGGTGGGCCAAGCAGATGAAAGAGCAGGGTTATGCAGATAAGATAAGGCTCCATTTTCAGTTGCTGGGTTCACTAGGACGAGGGAGCTGATGTTGCTTCACCCCAACAGCCTTCCATATGAAGAATGGTTGTCATTCACTCACTCCTTTATGAAAAACTAAATCACTGCACTTGGGGACGCTGTTGTGGGGAGAGCAAAACCCAGCCTCCATTCCTAATCCTAACACAGGGTGGGTTGTAAGCCACTGACAAGAGTTCCTGCAGGGAGGTTCAGTTGATTCACTATCGCAGCCCTGGGTGTCCTTGCAATCTACAAACCCTCTTTCCATAATGGTAGGCATTTTGCAGCTAGTTTATAATAAAAGCATCCATTTGTACCCAGTAGGGCCTTCTTGGAACCAATCGTAAATCTTTCCTTTTATTGTTAAATGTGTCACCCGATTACTCCATTCTTTTGCAATTTTTTAAAATATGAAATTTCCTCTCTATATTGCCAGCTAGACATTTACATTACTCTGAACAGATGTGTCATATTAAAATTGTATTGTAATGTGGCTTTAAAGCATTGCATTACCATGGTGATTTTATCTCAAGTGTTATTTGTCTAATAATTGGACAGATTTTGAAACTTGTGGACAATTTTCAGCTAGTATGGTTTAAAAAAAACTTTTTAATGTTCCTTATTCTTTGATCCTAAGAACATTTACTCCAAAGTAATTTCCATTGAAATTCATGAGAATTACCTACAAGTAACTGTGCAGAATAGAGTTCTAGTCCCTTTGTTTTCAAGGTTTTTTACTATTCATTCTTACAAGAATCTTTCAGTCTTGCTGTACTTTTATCCATATACATGGTGTGCTCACAGAGAAGAACATTCAAATACTTTGAAAGTGACTTCCCCCAATCTGCTTCATACTATTTATAACATGTTATATCAGATGAAGGCATAATTTCAAACTGTTTTCTTTTAATTTTACAAGAGATGAGAAACAAAAGAACTACCATCTTTTGTCGGCTTAAAAAGATGCCAGCAATTCGTATAGTTTTCCAACTGTTCATGAGGTAAACCCCATTAAAAACAAAAAGGCTGTTGTATATCTACATCTATCTGGGGAATTAAAGAAGACAACATCCAGGCATACCAATCAACAAAGAGTTAAGTTGTGGTTCTTGGATTTAAACTGCATACATTACATCTAAATAGGACCATGACTTATTTTATTCTTACTCCAATAGTTTTTAACTGATTTATTAACCAGTCTTGCAGTGTATCCTTGGTACAAAATGTTATTCCTAATATGAAAAAATAAGATAATGCAAATCTAGTATCATTCTCAGCTGTTTTCTCCATTGCAAAGTAATGCTAATAAGGTAGTGAGAGAAAATATATATTTAGGAAGGGTTACCACCTACATTAGAGGTTAGCTACGACTGTTGTAATGTCCGCATGTGCTAGTCAGTCATCCACGGCAGTCAGTTTAGACTAAGAATGAAACCTACTAGGTTGACAGGTTGCAAGCAACCCAAATCCTGAGATCAATGAGATGGGCCGTAGTGATGCCATGAGCAAAGGTCATCTGATATTATGGAGCTAAGCCTTGTGATGTCATGGCACTACCAATTCATAAAAGAAAAACCTGATATGCGAACAGGGCCAGAATGAAGCAAAGGGATGGAACTACAGATGTGAGCCAGTGTGGTGTAGTGGCAAGAGTGTTGGACTAGGAGCTGGGAGATCTGGGTTCTAGTCCCCAGTCGGCCATGGAAGCTCACTGGGTGACTTTGGGCCAGTCACAGACTCCCAGCCCAACCCACCTCACAGGGTTGTTGTTGTGAGGATAAAATGGAGAGGAGGAGGATAATGTCAGCCGCCTTGGGTTCCTTGCAAGAGGAAAAAAGGCGGGGTATAAATGCAATAAATAAATAAATGTGATGGCCCAGGAAAATGGGGGGGGGGGTCAGAGGTGGAAAGCAGGGTTCCCTATCTCTCCCTCCCACCATTATGATATTTTTCCATTTTTTCACTGTAAAATTGGAAATTTAATAAACATTGGCAGAGGGGAGACCTCGTATACTTTCTCTTTCAAAAATAAATAGATTATTATTATTATTATTATTATTATTATTATTATTATTATTAAAGTAGAGTTTTAAAATAATACTATGCAAAACTCTCAGGGTACTTCCAGACCAGGCTTTTTATTGTGCAAATGCCCTGCCTCATTCACAGAATTTTATGGGGGTCCAGACACTGTCATCTTCCACTTGGTTGGAAGCCTCCTGTGATTTCCCACCATGTCTTCCATCTTTTTTATTACCACAGGCAATCTGGTAAGGAGGTGCTAGGACCCAAGAGTCAAAGGCAGTAGCAATCCAAGACTTGCAGATGGCCCTGAGATGTAAACTTGCTGCCCTGACAATGCGCCCCCAAACCTGAACCTCAGGGCCAAATCCTGAGATTTGGCAGCACTCATGAATAATGGGGTCAGTACAGCCTCTGGATAGAGGGTGGGGGGAGTCACAAAATCTTCTGACCACAGCCCAGTTCAGAGTTGGCATGTTTAAACCCAGTAAAATCAAATTACTGGGTTTATGAGGATAATGAGCCTAATTCTGTGCCGGGCAGTGGCCTTTGTCTCAAGTGCTCTAAAGCCTTGGTTCTAGGCACGTTTGTTGGAATCAAAGGGCTTCAGTTTGCATATGGATGCAGAACTGTAGCCAAGATGTCTGGTTCAGTCCTGTGTCACTTGAGCCCTGACAGCATAAATACCCTTCCTCCACCCAATGGCTGCTCTTGTTGCCTCCACATAGGAGGGGCATGTGTGGCTGATCAGAGTAGAAAATGGTGGGGGAAAGGTGTCTTATGCAGTGTTTGGGCTGCCAAAGATGAAATGCATATGCATACAGATATATTTTTTAAAATAAAACACTAGGAGCTTATCTGCTTACTTTGCCTGTACAGATGTGACTGTCCTTTTGGCATTCATCATAATCACCCCAGGCTGCTAATGTTATCGATTTGTTGTCTATGACTAGAAAGCCTCAAAACTCAGCATGGTCTAAAAAATCATGTAGAAGGTGAGAGACGCATCCCTTGCTCTTTCAAAATGCCATAGTTATGGTGTCTAATTCCCCTCCTATCCCTTCCCTTCCTAGAATCTCTTCAACTCTAAGATACATATAAAAACAATTCTATGAATAAAATAAGCCAAACTGCTTTCCATCTCCCCCTGCTTTGCTTGTCCTCCCACAAGAGTCTGTTCCCTTAAAAAAGAAGCCCCCAATGAATTACCACTTTCTATTTTAACTTTTCCAGCTCGAACTCATGCTCTCCTTTCAAGAAAATACATTGTGATGATATGCTAGGATATTTCCATACATACAAATGATGGGAATATTAGTTGGACTTTTCACAAAATCTTTCTGGTTTTTTAGCACCTTCACATGTTGAACTTGGATCAGACTACATTCCACCAAACCGCTGTGGCCTCAACCTGGGCACAGATATGTTTCTTACACTATAGTAAGGGTCCAATTCTCCTCTCCTTATCTGGGCAAGAAGCAAATATATACAGGAGAAGCAAGCAATGGAGGACAGTTTGGCCCCAATGTTGATGCAATGGGATGGCTACTATTATGTATGTACATATGTATTTTATTTACAACATTTGTATACATGAGTTAGTCTTAGGAACAGGGAAGGTTGGAAAGCATTGGCAAAACTAGAGGACTGCACCATTAATTTTATTTATTTATTTATTTATTTAAAACATTTCTTGGCTGCCTTTCAGGGCAGAAGCCCTCCCAAGGTACCTCACAGCAATAAAATGCATACAAACAGTTAAAATATTCAAAACGATAAATAACATAAAGACAGTAAAATACCAAGAAAAACAGCAATAAAAGCCAACAATAAAACCAGCAGCAGCAGCAGTAACAGCAACAACAGCAGTCATATCAAGAGAAGGCCATGGCAAAATAATGTCTTTTCAAGGCCTGCTTGAAAGCCTGCAATGAAGGAGCATGGCGGACCTCCAATGGCAACTCATGGTTCAATTATCTTTTATTAATGTGTGTGTGTGTGTGTGTGTGTATTTGTGTGTGTAGTGTATACACACACAGTACTGAGTTGGCACAGAAAATATGTTATCCCTACACAGCAGTTCATTTTACAACATATCTATTATTTTATGAAAATGAAACTCACAGATACCAGATGTGGACTGGAAGAGAAAGGAAATGGGATGTTGCAAGCTTGGGTAAATGACTGCATAGTTGGTTCAATAAAGTTATGTCAGTGTCTGGAGTAAGTAAAGGAATCCGAGCAGTTACACACAAGCAAAAATGTGCCCAATTAATGCTGGTGCATCTGAATGCTGGGTTTTCAAAAACTTGATTTATTTTTATAGGGATGTAGAATTCATTCAAAGCAAATGTCTTTGCAAGCCCAGTTCTTAGACTCGGGTGTTAGCCAGGCAGAATGCACACCTTCTGACCTAGACAGTAAATGGCAGATAAATGGTCGGACTTGGTATAAGATAGATCCTTTTATCCTTGCAACAATGTTTTGTGTGTGTGTGTGTGTGTGTGTGAGTGAGTGTGAGAGAGAGAGAGAGAGAGAGAGAGAGAGAGAGAGAGAGAGCTGTGTTAGAGGCTGCCTCTGATTCCTTCCCTTGCTTTGCACTATTTCTACTAATTTAAAGCTATTTCTCAAAGCAGTTTCATATGTATGGGTGCATTGTCATGGTGAGTGTAATCGTGACTTATGAAAATTGAACAGAACCATAGCTTTGATATTAGCAAACTATGGAGATATAGTACCGTGAGCAAAATCTGTGGACATGGTAAATGGAGTCCTTGTGTAAGTATGAGGATATCCTATAAAGTAGACCATAGGTAGAAAAATGTGTGTATGCTTGATATGTACATGCAGAATGTGTGGGAATCAGAGATACACAATATTGTTTCAGTTCACAAATCATCCAAACCTGTCCTGTTCACAGTTCTGAATTTCTGAACACAAACAGGAGCTCATTTTCTCTAAAAAAAAAAATCTATATGCATTCAATCAAATTTGAAATCACATTTGGAAAATGTGCAATTTTTTAATAAATGTGCACTTTGAAATGTGCATTCCACCCCCATGCCCCCATAAGAATTTCCATGCTTCAGTTAATGGGGAAAGTGCATGTTTTTGAAAAATGTGCACATAAATGTGTACTTTTCTCATTCCAAATGCACATTTTCCCCATTCGAATGAACCAAAAAAAAAACCAAAAAAAAACCAAACAGGTCACAATCAAAAATGGGCATATGCCAGACTGAGCTTTGAAGTGAAGTTTGGAGAATTTCAGCGAGCTTGAACATCCCTGGTTCTCCCATCTCTAAAGGGAACATCGGAGCTGAATTTCTACTACCAATGTCTCCCCATTAACTTTATAATGGTATCTGTAAGACAAGATGGATGGGACCACTGTCCCTCTTGTATTTCACTTTGTCTCACTGTATTATATTATTGGGTGTTCATACAGAAATTCTGTGGATCATGCCCTGCATCTCATTGCTGCACTGCCTGCTGATTCCAGCAAAATGTTATTTTTGAAAATAAGGCCACTTATTTCAAAAGTACTCTTTTCCAAATATTTTATAATTAAAAGTGTGTAATTTTCATCTGAAAGCAATTATAACTGCATTTAACTCATCGTTGTGAAAGACATTGTAACAAAAAGAACCATGAGGCTGCAGAGATGGAGACAGCGTTTCTATAATGACAGTAATCCAGTTTATTTTAGTGGCATTTGTGCAAATGGTAAATTGGTACAGATGTGAAAGAAATTTGCATGGTTAATGGCATGGTTTCCATCTTGTTCCACTCCTCCACAGTCCGGTCAGCTGTCATGATAAACATTCCATTCCTAATGGTATTGAAAACATGTGGCTGGTAATCTTTGTTATTGCTTTAACTAAATGATGCCACGGAAAACTTAGTGACTCCAGCAAGCTTCATTTCAAAGCTTAATTGGGTTACAATTTCTTTTCAAGATAATGCAACTTAGCAAATAAATCTTTACTATCTCTATTTAATATCCAATTCCACATCTTTCCCAGAGGATATGCATTTGGGCATTCAGCTACCATTCCTAAATTTAGTTTTACATCTCCCTTCTAACCCTCACCACCCTTGGACCTTGCAAGACCCTGACTAGCTTAAATTTGGTGCTTAATATTGTAGATCTTCCTTGCCCACAGTGGAGGCTGTTGACTCCAAATTTGGTGGGGCTATAATTCCATTCTGGGTTTAAGTCAGAACCAGCCAGAAGGCTAAGGGAGCTATCAAAGGTGCAGAACCTATTTGGGGATAGGGTTCAGCACCTTGTATAGCTCTTGACTGGTTCTGACTAAAACCCAGGATGGAATCACAGCCACACTGAAATCTGAGCTACCAGCTTCTGCTGCTTGCCCATCTATTTTGTTTATGTCAGGGGTGTGGAATCTCTGGCCCACAGGCTTAATCCAACCTATGGAGGTTCCACATCTGGCCTGCAGAGCCCTCTTGGGCTCCTTCTAGAGGAATCCATCCTGGAGGAATCCCCACTGTTATCTCCAATCTCAAACTGAAGATAACAGCAGGTGGTGACATCAGAATGGCTTTGCCTGTTGCACAATGCCCCCATGGGGACCACGGGAAGCCACAGACCTGGGAGGAGTAACTGGTCCTCCCAGCACTGAACAAGTCTTCCTACATGTGCCTTTTGCCAGCTCCAATGGGGACAATAAGAGGCTTGTGAAGCAAGACATCAGCTGTGTCCATTCATGCACCACTTGCTATCCCCACCACTATCAAATAGCCTGTTACATTGCTATTGCAGGGACGTTTACATTAGCATTGCAGCTAAATACAGTAGTGCAATGAAATATTTAGAACTGAGATACTAGATTGATGTTCCACACCACTTATCACACATCATCCTACCGATCCTTCAAGTAGGCAATGGTTATTCCTATTTTCAATAGGGGGAACTGAGGTTGGGGGTTAGGGTGGTTTTGAACATTATGGAGAAATGACAGTGGAGGAAGACAGGATTGTGTCTGTACTTTCACATTTTGAACTTCCCAAGTAATGTGTGAAATGGGAACCTGCACCTCTCCTTAATAGTGAGATATGGCAGTTCCATGTACCTATGCATTTCATGCAACTTAGCGTGTGTGTGTATATGCATGAATTCCTGCTTTGCACATTACTCATAACTAGAGATGTCTGGATTTTGTGAAATCCATCCCATGTGTGTTTTGTGGATTGTGCAGTGTCATTCGTTCCGCTGTCCGTTCACAGATAGATTCAAATTTCCCCCCATTATGCAGAAAAATACACAAATAATTTTGTAAGAGGGTTTGCAACAATTTACATAATTTACGTTAGTACGTAGCATTTAACATATTGTCCCCGATTGCATTCAACTTCTCTCCACTTATATTTTCCAGTCTCAGCAGAAACTTGGGTATTTTCTTATGAATATATTTGTGTAAATTTTGGGGGAAAGAGCTGAAAGTCCACAGACTCTGCATGGCCAGAGGAGGCTGGTCTACAGCAGATTCCGCAGGTTGGATTCTTAGATCTCCAAACTCATTTTAGTCCATCTCGAATTTCTCCAGCATTCTTATCCATAACTGTGAGCTTCACTCACATAAAAGACTTCTGCCTGATTTTTGGAGATCCAGGCCTTCTCCCCATACCATAGACCCCCATTCAGCCAGATCTCCCAACCCACTGTGTGGCATTTTTAAGGAGGTTGGAAGGTCTGCCGTGCAGAGGTCTGCTTCCACCTAGGGATGTCCATCACTGGGAAATCTGGTTCTTTGTGCCCCAACAGAGTTCCACTGTGTGCCTGATTTGGTTTGTGTTTGAGGTCTGAGCCATGGCTCATTCCCCAAACTCCAGGAAGTGTTTGTGAGTTGTATGTGCATGTGTGTGAAGCCATAATTTGCACATGGGGGGGGGGTTCTGCAATTTGCACAAATTTCTGAGCAATCGTTCACAGCAATTCACAAAAATTACAAACCACATTATACAAACATTACATGACACAACATTATAACAACACATAGTATAAAATTCAGTGATAAATCTGTTCAAGACAGCTAACATAAATGCCCCACCATATGCCATTAAATGCCTGGGAGTAGAGGGCAGTCTTAACCTAACAACGAAAAGATGACAGTGTTGGCACTAGGCAGGCCTCAGTGGGGAGACCACCACTGAAAAGGCCCTCCCCCTTGTTACCACCTTTCAAGCCTCCCTCAGAGGCACTCAGAGGAAGGCCTCAGATGTTGATCACACTGTCCTAGTAGGTTCATGTCAGGAGAGGCATTCCATCAGGTCCTGAGCCATTTAAGGTTTTATAGTTTAAAACCAGCACCTTGAATACGGCTCAGAAACATACAGGCAGCCAGTGCAAGCAGGCCAGAATTGATCTTATATGCTCAAACCTTCTGGTCCCAATTATTAATCTGGCTGTTGCATTTTGCACAAGCTGCAGATTCTGAACAGCCTTCAAGGGCAGCCCCATGTAGAGTGCATTGCAGTAATCTAACTTGGAGGTTACCAGAGCATAGATTACTGATGCCAGGTTATCCCTGTCCAGATAGTGGTGTACCTGGGACACCAGTTGGAGCTAGTGGAAGGCATCATGCCACTTAGGCCACATGAGCCTCAAGTAACAGAGATGGCTCCAGGAAAACCCCCAGACTATGAACCTGCTTCTTTAAGGGGAGTGCAACTCCATCCAGAACAGGCTGAGCACCTTCCATCCCATCAGAAGAACCACCCACTAGCAGCATCTCAGTCTTCTAGACTGAGCTTCAGTTTATTAGCTCTCATTCAGTCCATTGTTGCAGCCAGGCACTGATTTAGCACAACCAAGGCTTCACTTGATGAGGAGGAAAAGGAGAAGTAGAGCTGTTTGTCATCAGCATACTGATGATAGTGCACTCCAAAAACTCCAGATGACCCCGCTCAGTGGTTTCATGTAGATGTTAAATAGCATGGGGGACAAGACCAACCCCTGAAGAACCCCATGCTGGAGAATCCACAGGGACTGACAATATTGCCCAAGCACCACCATCTGGAGCCATCCATCCAAATAGGAGTGGAACCACTACAGTGCAGTGGAACCCCACCCCACACCCCACTTTCAACTCAGGTAGTTGCCCCAGAAGGATACCATGGCAGAGGGCAACAAAATCCAATCACAGAACTCTGTTTAAGGACGGATGAGAAATTTGCTCTGTCTAGGGATGTACGAAAGTCACTTACCTTTTCACAGGGGTGATTCGCAGTGGGGGGGAGGGGCTCCGCCCCACACCCCCAAAATCCTAACCCATCCAGATCCATTCCACGGCAACTCCGCGGAACCGCTGGCTGGGTGCATTCGCAGGCATGTGGAGCCTAAGGACGCAAATAGCGGTGGCTATGGCAGCCGCCATTTGCGTTCGTGTTTTTGGCCGTGATAGGCGACGTAAATATTTACGTAGCCTACCACGGCGAAAGACAGGGCCGCAAATGGCGTCCGCTACGCCATTTGCGCCCCTGTTTTTTTTACCATGATAGGCTGCGTAAATATTTAGGTAGCCTATCACGGCAAAAAAACAGGAACGCAAATGGTGGCGGCTACAGCCGCTGCCATTTGTGTTCCCTTTTTTTGCCATGATAGGCTATGTAAATATTTATGTAGCCTATTGCGGCCTCCACAGGGATGCAAATGGCATCCCTGCGTTAGCCGTGATAGGCTACATAAGTATTTACGTAGCCTATCACGGCAAAAATGGGGAAGCGAATGGTGGCCGCATCTGCGGCTGCCATTAGCAAAGCAGCGCGAACAACACAAATAGCGTTTCTCTTATTTTCGCCATAGTCTACGTAATCTTTACGTAGACTACAGCGACCAAATAAGGAACGCGAATGGCGGCTCCCTATGGGGGCCGCCATTAGCCGTATGCCCTTTTTTTTTTTTTTTTTAAGTAACCCGTGATAGGCTACGTGACGATTTACGTAGCCTATCACGGCTGACTTTGCAGATCTAGCCGTGATAGGCTACGTTAATCGTCACATAGCCTATCACGGGGGCGTTGTTTTTTTTTTACTTTTCTTGGAATGGCGGCGGCGGCAGCCGGTCGAAAGACCAGCTGCCACCCCCACCTCTGTCGAAGCCCTGCCGAACCGCCGCTGCGACCCGCCACCGGGAGTGACATTCGGGAAAGGTAAGTCCCATCCTGGGGGGGGCGGGGGGGCGGAGAATTTCTCCCCGAAACTACTTTGGTGGTCCGAATACGTTGGCACTCGGCCCCCCGAAGTTTCGGCGAGAAATTCTCTGACACCCCTACACGTGATAGGCTGAAGATACAGCTCTAGCCTGTGTTCAATCATCTTTGGAGCAAGACTTCTGCCACTGGCACTCTAGCCATTTCACTAGGGATGTCAGAGAATTCTGCCACGGATCTTGGTGAGGCCGAATGCCAGTGCATTCCACCCCCTGAAATCTCTGGCGGAACGGCCTGCCCCCCCGCCCGCCCCCGCAGATCCCCCCTGGGATGAGACTTACCTGGGGCAGATGTTCTGGGCGGCGGCGGCAGCTCCGGCGGCTGGTCTTCCAACCAGCTGCCACCGCCACCATTTGCAGTCTGGTCGTTTGGGTTTTTTTTTTTTTTTACATAGACATGATAGGCTACGTAAAGACTTATATAGCCTATCACATCCCGGTTAAAAAAAAAAGGCGTAAGCAAATGGCGGCTATGGCCACCGCCATTTGCGTTCCTTATTTTTGGCCGTCTTAGTCTACGTAAATATTTACGTAGACTATTACGGCAAAAATAAAGGGAACACAAATAGCGTAGTGGGTGCTATTTGCGTCCCTTTTTGATTCGCCGTTTTAGCCTACGTAAATATTTACGTAGGATAAAACGGCGAATCAAAAAGGGATGCAAATAGCTCCCACTATGCTATTTGCGTTCCCCTTTATTTTCGCCGTAATAGTCTACATAAATATTTACGTAGACTAAGATGGCAAAAAATAAGGAGCGCAAATGGCAGCGGCCGTAGCCACCGCCATTTGCGTACACGTGTTTGTTTGTTTTTTACCCAGCAGCCACCGCGGCCAGGAATCTGGCTGCGGACGGCCCTGGCCTGGCCGGCTGCTCCACAGAGCCACCGCGGAGCACAGCTGGCTGTCGAGGATTCCGGGGGGGAGGACTGGATCTCCTCCCCCCTGTCAAGGATTCCGGGGGGCAGGACAGAATGCCTTCCCCCCCACACACCATGAACAGAATCCGCAGAAAGGTAAGTGACTTTCATACATCCCTACTTTTCACCTCCTGTTTCAGAGCTTGTAACTGCAGATTAAACCATGGTGCAGTTCGAACCCTGTTCAGTGGGAGAGGGCATTTTGGAGCAACCCCATCTAATGCCCCAGTGGCATTCCAGCCACTAACCAGGGTCTTGACTGAGTGGCCATTTGCGTGTTCCAGAGAATCTCCAAGTGCGTTCAGGAATCCATTTAAATGGGTTCTCCACCCCTGCAGTGGGGTTGTGGAACCAAGAAGTCCAACGTCACCAGATACTGATCTGACCATGACAAGGGGGTGGTGGATATACCCCCAACTTCCAGAACACTCCCCGCTTCTCCAGAAACAAACACAAGGTCTAGTGCATGACCGGCTACATGAGTAGGCCCAGTTAGAATATGGTGCAGCTCCCAGGAAGCCATGGTCTCCATGAAGTCCCAAGGTGCCCCCCATGAGGAAGGCCTCTGAATGTACATTGAAGTCCCCCAACACCAATAAGTTAGGGGGCTGCACACACACATCAGAGACCACCTCAAGCGTCTTGGCCAGGGAGTCAGTTGTGCAGTGGGGTGGATCGTACACGAGCAGAATCCCCAGACTGCCTTTGTCCCAACCTCCAGTACATGCACTCAGCAACCTTGGTCTCCCAGAGAGGGGGTCTGGTGAAGACCAAGGACTCCCGGTAGATAACAGCCACTCCCCCTCCCCAATCCCCAGCCCTCAGCTGCTGTGCATATGAAAATCCGGCTGGGCACATGGCAACCAGAGTTGGTACAGCAGCCTCATCCAGCCAGGTGTCCTTAATACATGCCAGGTCTGCACCCTCATCCAGGATCATGTCATGGATAAGAGATGTTTTCTCAGGTAACAGACCTGGCATTGCAGAGCAGTAAACAAAGGCCAGAAGATGGAGTCATGCCTCCCCCAGCCATCCTTTGGCTCTGGACAGGCCCAGAACAGGGGACAGATATTGCACATCTCTCCCTTGTTCCCCTTACCTGGCATGGCCTACCCCTAGCACTCCACCAGTGCCTGCCACCCAGCCTCTGAATAGTCTAGCCCCCAACACTCCCCCCCACTGCCTCCATCATGTGGACAAATGCCATCTTGCTTCTGCCTATCAGGCAGGCTACCCACCCCTAAAAACACAACCCCACCCCACCAACAGTTAAAAATCAACAAAATACATCTCCTTTGCAAATACTGGCTCTCCCAGGCCACCTCAGCCAGCCAGCTTATATGGTCCTTTCAGGAAGGAACAGGTGGAGGTAGACAGCAGCAGCTGGCTCAGTACCTGGGGGCCTGGTCCTGCAGGGAATGGTGGTCTACCAGGAAGAAGCCCACAGGAAGAGCAGTGGTGGTGGTTGTGGCCTCAGCAGCAGCAAGCAGCAGGCACTCCCTCTTCCCTGGACGGTGGCTCCCCTACAGATACTGGCTCTCTGTATATTTCCATGCATATTGATAGGGATGTACGAAAGTTCCGCCATGGATCTTGGGGAGGCCGAATGCCAGCGCATTCAGCCCCCTGAAATCGGTGGCGGAACGGCCCACCACCGCCCTGCCATCCCCCCGGGATGGGACTTACCTGCGGCGGATCTTCCTGGCGGCGGCGGCACCGGCGGCGGCTCCAGCAGCGGTGCGGCGGCAGCGGTGGCTGGTTTTCCAACCAGCTGCCGCCGCAGCCATTTCCAGGTTTAAAAAACAAAAAAAACGTGATAGGCTACGTAAAGATTTATGTAGCCTATCACAGCTAGATTTTTAAAAAAACACCGTGATAGGCTACATAAATCTTTACGTAGCCTATCACGGCTGACTAAAAAAATAAAAAAGACCGCGCGTACGCAAATGGCGGCACCCATGGCCACCGCCATTTGCTTTCTTTATTTTGGCATGTCTTAGACTACGTAAACATTTACGTAGACTAAGACGGCGAAAATTTTCGCCATCTTAGTCTACGTAAATGTTTACGTAGACTAAGACATGCCAAAATAAGGAACACAAATGGCGGCGGCCATGGGCGCCGCCATTTGCGTACGCGTGTTTTGTTTTTAATCAGCCGTGATAGGCTACGTAAAGATTTATGTAGCCTATCATGGCTGACTGCAGGGACGCAAACAGCGGCAGCTACAGCCGCCGCCATTTGTGTCCCTGCTAGCCAGCAGCCGGATGTCCGGCTGCTGGCGGAGCCGGCCGGCGACTCCGCAGAATCGCTGCGGAGCACAGCCGGCTGGCCAGGATTCTGGGGGGGGGGAGGAACAGAGCGCCTTCCCCCCTGGCGAGGATTCCGGGGGGAGGGACGGAACACCTCCCCCCGCACCATCAGCATAATCCCCGAAAGGTAATTACCTTTTGTACATCCCTACATATTGATGCATTTTGTGAATGAAAAATGTGCTTGACAGCATACACAAATTTGGACAATGTACACAAGCCATTCCATACATTTCTAAAATGCACACAAACACACTTTAGTTAGTGGGGGCATGCATCCATTAATGTATCAATTTGAAAAATGTGCACAAAAATATGGATGGATTTTTTTCCAGGGTGGGGGTCGGTGGGAAAGTTGTACATGGAAGTAACACATAATGTACCTGGAGGTGGAAAAAGGACGAAGCCCATGGAAATAGACTTGGCAGATCCGCCCATCTCAATCCCTGTTGTCTTGCATAGTTTGGCCTCGGTATACATTCATTAGAATTTTGTGCATTTTTTGTGCCTAAGTAAGGTTCTTATTTGAAAGTCCTTGTGAATGGTTTAATTTGGGTGTACCACATTTTAATTCTGTGTATGTATCTAAAAAATAAGATAAAAATCTTGTATAGTTGTGGGGGGGGGAATAAAAAGAGCAAACCCATTCAATTAAAACTTCTAACCTAGTGGTTTTATGCAATACAAAGTTAATGGTCTGGCTTGGATTCCATAAAATAGTACATTTTTTATCATCTGAAATGGCTCATGGATCTCATATGAACATACCTAATGTTTCTGGAGCATTACCTTATCTGAGGTGTAATCACAACGTGTATCAATAAAGATAAAATATTGTAGTCCACTGATTCATGTGGATCAGGTGAAAAATACACAGACAGGAATCTAAATAATTTTACTGGTCTTCAAAGAGCAAAATTATAGACACAAGTCACAAGAGTGAGTTTAGTTAAAGAAGGTGGATTAAAAATGCCACTGTGGCTAACAATGCAATGGCCAACTAAACAAGCAGAGCTGTGAGGTTTCACTGTGTGAATGAAAGGATGATGTTGGGAGGAAGGGCACATTTGTTAGACACTGAAGAACATTTTGGGACAAGCTGGTCAGTAGGGATAGCGGAGAATTCCGCCACAGACTCCAATGAGGCCGGATTCTTAGAATCTGCCCCTCCCGGAGTCCGTGGTGGAACGGACCACCCCACCCCACTACCCCATGAAGTCCAACCTGGCTGGATCCTACCTGGCAGGCTGGCACTGCCGGATCCGGATCCAGCCGGGTCCATCCGCTGTCCCGTGCGGATGCAAAATGGCGTCTGGCATAGTGGACGCCATTTGCATCCTTCCCTGTTTTCCATGATAGGCTACATAAAGATTTACGTAGCCTCTCATGGCCAAGGGAGGCATGCAAATGGCGTCCGCTATGCTGGACACCATTTGCATCCGTAGACCAGCTGCAGCTGGAAGTCTGGCAGCAGCTGGCCCTGGCCGGTGGCTCCATGGACTCACCGCAGAGCAGATCTGGCCAGGGAGGATTCCAGGGGGGAGGACCAGATCGCCTCCCCCCGCAGACCCAGGTAGGCGGGCTCCATACACCCCTGCTGGTCTGAGCCTATGCAAAAGAGGCATGCTCCTCTTGAGCTGCAGTGGATCTACACTCCTGGGTCTTAATATTAACAAAATTCCAGTGCAGAATTTACATTGACTTCTGGGGAAAAGTCAACAGGAGCATAGGGATGTCAGAGAATTCCGCGATGGATCTGGGTGAGGCTGAATGCCAGTGCATTCGGCCCCCCGAAATCCATCGCAGAATGAAGCCCCTGCCCCCACCCCACGAAAGGCGTGCAAAACGGGGCACTTACCTGCTCCCATCCACACTGCTTTGCGAATGGCAACCGTCCTGCGGCCACTGTTCGCTTCCTCCTCTTCAAGCCGTGATAGGTTACGTAAATACTTACGTAGCCTATCATGGCTAACGCAGGGTAACGGCTACGGCTAATGCAGGTAGCCGCCGCCATTTGCGTATGCTGGGGTTTTTCCCCCTGCCGTGATAGGCTACGTAAATATTTACATAGCCTATCACGGCTCAATACAGAGATGCAAATGGCGGCGGCCACGACAGCCACCATTTGCATCCCTGCAGGGCTGCCCAGCGGCTGGATGTCCGGCTGTGGGCGGCCTGAGCTGGCTGGCGGCTCCACAGCTTGGCCGCAGAGCGGAGCCAGCCGGGCAGGATTCCGGGGGGAGGGACAGAGTGCTTCCCCCCCATTGAGGATTCTGGGGGGAGGGATGGAGCACCTCCCCCCCACCGTGGATGCCCCTCAGCGGAGCAAGGTAAGGGATTCGTACATCCCTACAGGAGCAGGAGAACATCAATTTGGGGATGATTTATCCCTTAAGTATAATCATTAGGGATGGTGTGGGCACCCGATTCTGTCTGGGAATCCAGTGCAACTGCCTCTGCCTGCACCCCCAAGCCCAGCTCACCAAGCCCCTTGCCGTGCTTGCCCCCTGCCCGTGCTCGGCAAATGGCCCACATGCACCCTGGCAGCCTCATTGAGCTTCGCAGTCAACATTTTTTGAGAAATAACATAGCGACCACAAAAATGTGCATATTTGCATATGCGTAAAAATGTGCATGTTTGCATATGTGGGAAAATGTGCATTTTGTGAATGCGCATATTTGTGCATGCAAAATGCACATTTTTCAAATGTGCATATTCTCATATGCATGAAAATGTGCATTTTGAAAAAATGCCCATTTGCGATTGCCACTTTATTTTCCAAAAAATGGCAACAGCAGAGCTCCACGAGTCCACTAGGATGACTGCGGGCTGCTTGCTGAGTGCAGGAGCAGCTTCAGTGTGGTCCAGGGACCCGCGTGTGGGAGCAGGGGCTGGACAGGCACCTGGAGAACCTGGATGGGGTGGATTCTCACATCCCTAATAACCGTGTAAATTCTTTAGGTCTTCGAAGTATGGTTAATCAAACAGAAACATCTGACAGTTATCGAAAGTGAAGGTAGAGGGGGGAAATTCCACAGAAAATGGACATTTGGAGATGGACACTGTGGGTTAAATCCAAGATTGCACTAGCAGTTGTTTGCTAGCTAGGGATGTGAGACGAATCTATCCAGGGGGGTGGGGCTCGCCAAGCCCTCATCAGTTCAGCCCTCCGGACTTCAGCTCATTTTCCCATGAGCTGGTGCAACTCAATCTGCATCGAGTTGAGCCAGTTTGTAAATTGTCATTTTTTGCATAAATAGTAATTTGCACAACTTGCCGCTGAAATTTGCCTGAATTACACAAATTGCAGGTGCAATTTATGCAAATTGCTATTTATGCAAGTAACCCCCGCCCCCCAAAAATCAGATTTTGGGAAGAAGCCTGTGGCTCACTTTGCAAATGCATGCTGAGTCAGGGGAGCTGTAGAAATCCGGTGAGCCCAAAAGAGGCTGGATTTCCTGGCAACAGACCTCCCTACTGCTAGCACAATGAGACTTTCTCCCTTAGGGATGTTGCAAGCACCCGACAGCAGGATGGAATCTGGTGGACTCTCCCTGTCTTGGCCCACCAGATGATGCTTGCTCAGCCACAGGGTGCTCGCAAATGTGCTAGCCAAGTAGTGCACGGTCCTGGAGCGCTCCACAGCCGACCACTCCTTGCTGTGATCCACTACTTGTACAGAAGATTAGGGCTCTGTAGTTTATGTATATTTAATGTTGTGCAAATGGTGGCTGTACAGGGCTATCTCTGCAACACTAGAGGTGGAGGGCTCCTTCAGGAGGGCTCACGTGGCCTGGTGAGCAAGGGCAGATGGCAGCAATGACTTAGCATGTACCTGTACTCGGTGGGCACAGGTGAGTCCATCCATCCCTATTCTCCCTCTCTCCTTCCTGCCCCCTGCAGCCTTCCACGTTGCCTGAAAATCTGCTCCAGAGGGTTTCCCAGCCCTCCAGAGCAGATTTTGAGGGTGCATGGAGGGGTCTATGTGGGGGGGGATCATGCCCTCCTCATTCTGCTCCAATGATGTCAGCAGAAAGACACCACTGGATACAGCCCTCTGTACAGAAATGTCTATATGTGAATGCCAGAAGCTTCAAAGCCAAAACAAAGGAAGTGACCAGGGCTCTATGGCAGAGTGCAAGCTCTGCATGGAAAAGAACCCCGGAGAATTGCTGCCAGTTAGGGTTAGGGATGTCAGAGAATTCTGCCATGGATCTCGGTGAGGCTAAATGCCAGTGCATTTGGCCCCCTGAAATCTGTGGTGGAACGAAGTCCAAACGCCCCCCCACCCCGCGAAATGGGCCTGGAACGGAGCACCTACCTGCTGCCATCTGTGGAACGCCATTTGCGTTCCTTATTTTGACACGTCTTAGTCTACGTAAACATTTACGTAGACTAAGACGGCAAAAATAAGGGGAACGCAAATAGCGTAGACCCCATGGGTGCCGCCATTTGCATACGCGCGTGTTTTTTTTCCTTTTAAATCAGCCGTGATTTAGAAGAGATATTGTGAAGACTGCATAATATCTCTTCAGAAGTGAAGAGATATTGTGAAGACTGCATAAGCCTCTGTTGTTCTTCTTCTCATTCAAAGGAAATTAAACCATGTAGTGGTCTCCCTCAACTTCTCATCAGTTGCGCTTGAAAGAGATATTAGTCAACCTTTGATTTTTTAGTTCCAGTTGTAAATGCAAAGCTGGAATTCGCATCAAGGCTTGCTGTAGGGGTTGGGTTCTTATGTTTGCCATTGCTAGTCAGCATCTGCTTTAAGCTATAGGGCTGTCTGTAGGCAAGGATTCTCTTACCTCCTAAGGCATGGTTGGGAAAACAATCATTTATCCAGAATTGATTGTAGGTTATTTATGATATGTTGCCAGAGGGGGGTCATTCTGTTCCCAGCATTGCTCAAGCTGTGTGCACACGCACACATACACCCCTGGTGGTATGGCATCAGTTGAAAGCCCTCGTGAACAAAACATCTTTCTAGTGGAAATGATTAAAAGAATCCAGTCTTTAGAAACATGATGTTTCTTTCTTTCTTTTTACACCAACATTTTCTTACAATATCTTCCCTTTATAGTATAAGTTGCTTCAAAGACACCCAAATGGTAGCTCCTGCTGGGAGCCATTTATAGTAGGAGATCCACCAGAAATCAGTTGACAAACATATGTGCACTCTGAAGACAAAAATGAAACAGAAGAACTGCTTCGTATTTTTCCAGCATTAACCTATCCACTATCTAATGGTATATTTTGCTTGAAAATATGATTCCTTAACTAGTATTTTATACCTTCTGAACAGGTGGCTTAAAAGTAAGCTGTATTGACTAGTATAGAAAAAGAGTGTGAATGTGTTATGAAGGAAGGGAGGGATGTTAAGGACAGTTCCCCCTATTAAACAGCAACATAAGGAAACCAATATGTTTTTTTTCTGGTTATTTCTAGTTCTGAATTTTTATTTGCATGCCCACATTATGCTTTTAGAAGTAAGCCCAGCAATTCTGTTTGTTTGTTTTGTTATTTGCTTTTTCTCATTAGGTGAGATTTATGAACTTCTTTCTTATTTATTTATTTATTTAACAAATTTTACATCTTACTTTTCTCGCAAACAAACCATAGCAGCCAGAAATAAACAAGTTAAAACAACCAAAGCCACCAAAGCAGTGAAACCGTTAATAGAATAAACAAAGCTGAAAACAGCAGGAACAAAGTAGGGATGTGTGAATCAGCAAAGCTCGAGCTCATCAAGGGTTCTCAGAATTGTGCCTCGAAGCCTGTTCCAACTCATGTCCATATCAGATTGTGAGCTTTGGGCAGTGTCTGACAGGACCACTGCAACTGTGCTCCCACTGATTGTTGTGCCAATGGGACTGAGTGCAACTGGGAGTCAGCGGTTCTACAAGTAACCCTGGAAATTAGCGGAAATGTTCATTTACAGACTGCGGACACAGGAGGAGAAATAAGAGACGATACACAAGTAATGTGTTGAACAAAGGCCACATTTATTTAATTCAGGATCTGCAGAGAAGAGAATAAGTGGTACGCTAACCTGCTTTTTTACAGTCCACTTTGTTGTTCAGTCGTTCAGTCGTGTCCAACTCTTCGTGACCCCATGGACCATAGCACGCCAGGCCTTCCTGTCCTCCGCTGTCTCCCGGAGCGTGCTCAAGTTCATATTCATTGCATCGGTGATGCTATCTAGCCATCTCATCCTCTGCCCTCCCCTTCTCCTTTTGCCTTCAGTCTTTCCCAGCATCAGGGTCTTTTCCAGAGAGTTTTCTCTTCGCATTAGGTGGCCAAAATATTTGAGCTTCAGCTTCAGTATCTGTCCTTCCAATGAGCACTCAGGGTTGATTTCCTTTAGGATTACAGTCCACTAGCCTGATGTTAATTTGGGCAAGTTACACCCCACCCAGAGAAGGGGGTGGGCATAACTCCCCGCGCCCCACTCTTAGGTCATTCCCATCTGGGTATGGAGGGTGACCTTCCTGATTTATCCCACCTGAGGCATCCCAACACTGGGTGGATGCAACAGGTTAGCCACAAAGGCCATCTGTACCCTGCCCAAGGGCCTCACAGCCCTAAGAGGCAGATGGCCAATCACAGTGCCACAAGGAGCTCAGCCACCAGCATTTCTCCCTAAACACACCTGCACAACCCCACCAAATGTGATCAAATTAACCTGCCTAGGTGGAACACACTAAAAAACCAGGCCTGAAATGTCCAGCAGAGCAGGCAGGAAAAAAAAATCAACTGTGCCAATCTGTTGATGAACAAAACTTCTGTTTGGCTCCCTTCCAAAGGGACAACCAGCTAATCCTACCAGACATGCGGGTAGGCGGATGGGAGAGTTGGCCACCAAAGAAAAGAGGCCAAGGGCCAGAGCTGCCTTAAATACAGTGAGGCTCCAGCCCAAAGAAGCGTCGACATGACATGTGACCGCATGTCGCATCACATGATGCTGTCTCTTCCCCCCTTCCTGCCGTAAAGATCACTCCCAGACCGAGCCTTGCAGGCTGGGGCATGGAGTGAGATTGGAACAGGTCAGCAGATCTACCTTCTGGAAGCTCCGCTGATGTGCCCTATTCCAAAAATGAGCATTTCCACTAATTTCAGGTTCCTTTTAGAAGGATACTGCCCATTGTTTTGTTTTTCTTTTCATATGAAAAATTGCACATATTTTTATGCATTCATCAGTTATGCACATTTTTTAAATGTGTGCTTTTCTCCCATTGATTAAAGTGTGTTTGTGCTCATTTGTCAAAAGTATGCATTTTTTAATTTTGTTGTTGTTCCACAAATTGCATTGCCAGCTAGGAAATGTACTTACTTCAACCACTGATTATGTTCCAGGAGGTGCAAGCTGGGTAAATTATTATGAACCTTATTATTAACAATTTAATACAAACAATACCAAGCTTTAAAAAAAAATACTTCAAAAACTTTAAAAGTTTTAAAATGTTAGCTGCCTTGAATATACTTGATAGACAGAAGAGAGATATTAAGTGAGATATTAATGATAACTAAACCAGATTTGCCTCTGAGCATGTACAGAATGCATTTCCTTCACATAATGCATAACCTTAGCTCATCCCCACATTTGCAGGATCAAGAAGCAGGACTTCCAGACTTGAGCTCTAGCACGTCTCCTCTTTGAAATCATTGCTCCACATCTCTGTTCAGCAAACACAGTTAATCATTCTATCTTACCTGTTTCATGATATGAATAAATGACCATCAGCAATACATCCAGGGCCATCTCAATTGATTTCACACTTCAGCACTATCTTCAGAAGCAGAAGGCAAATGCACTAATTACTAGAAAATGAAAACTGACAGAAGTGCTCAACACATTGGTGAGCAAATGTTCTATAAAATGACAAGTAGACTAGGGACAAAACATCATGATTCAGAGTAGAATAAACAACAGGGCTAGATTTAAGTTTGGATAGAAGCTTGTGTGATAACAATTTGAACTATGCAGGTAGCTGTAAACCAATATACTTCCTTACAAACAGAGAGTTTGGCCCTTGGTACTGAGGCAGGCAGAATGCCAGAAGCCCTTTGGATTTCACATCATGGCCCATGCATTTGTATCAGAGTTTAATTCATGGCCCTGTAGGGATGCAACCCCACCCCTACCATTGGCCCAGGAACAGTGACTGATGTTCCTGTGGTCAACTTCAGTTGACCCAGAAATGACCCAAGACTTGGGAGCTCATTCAAGTGAATGTTTAGGTGTAGACCCTTCCCACTGTGATGTGTGTTGGAATCTGAGCGCAATATGAAACTATCCAGAAGCTGAAAACCTGTACGTACCTGGGAGTAAGTCTCACTGAACTCTGGTATAGCACACATGGGCAGAAGATAGATCAGGGTCTACTGTTACATCTCTCAGTGATTTGCAGTAGATCAGTAAGGAGTTCTGTTTAACAATAGCAGCAACAAAAAGACTCCCACCACCACCCAAAATTATACTGCTGATTGACCGGCTATTTAGAAGCAGATTTTTGTGTGGAAAGCTCCATTCAGTTCTTAGTTCTCAAAACAAATCCCTGGGCTCAGAATTCGATGATTCAAAGTGTGTATCTTTTGCACCAGGCTCCTGTTGGTGGCTCTCAGGCTTCTAAGGAAACAAACAAAGTAGATCCTACAAGAATTAAATTTGCCTATCTCTGCTGTACAGGATTCTGCTATTAGAAGCTTATTTATGCAAACTTCTGGGGATGTATTAGAGAATGTGGATAATCCTTTAGTTTTTTTCCCTATAGATACCAAAGCTAACTATTCTAAACATTATTAAATTAGAGTCCACAGTTTCCACCTCTCCTAACATACGTGTGGTTATGGTCCAGCAAGGAAGCTCCTTCTGCATATCCAGGCCTCCCATACGCATAGTGCACGTGTGGAGGCAGACACATGCTGGAATATGCATCTGTGCATCACTGTGCCTATCAGGCCTCATTAAACTGGCTGAAACATCTTTTGACACAGACAGATTGGAAAGGCACATCCTCCTCCAGAGCTACTTGTCATTATATGTGACTAGGTCTGCCTCACTAGAAGTAGATGGGGGCCATTTTATCTCAAAGCATGAAGCATTAAGTACACACTGTTTGAATTTGGAAGTGGGAGAGGAAACAGTTAACACTGAAAAGTCCCTCTTTCAAGGAGAAAAACGAGAGGGTGACTTTTTATTATTGGGGATGAAACAAAACATATGAGAAAAGTAGTGCTCATAGCTTGGGCTTGAGCCTTGAACTTTTAATTTTTCCTTAGTGGACAAAGTACAGGAGATTAAAGCAATACCTTTTATTGGACCAACAAAGAGCTGCCAGGCTTTGAGACCTGAAAGGCTGCATCTTCAGGGTTCACTTTATTGATCTTTCCCACTGTTCCTTGAGGATCAGATTGGCTGGCAAATATTTCTATGTGTCATTGATGTCACCTTTCTTCCTTTGAGAGTTTAGATTTAGTGTTTTTATTTGTGATCCTTGATGAAGAGTTTGGGAGCCGAATTTGTAGCAGGTTCAAATACTGCCTTGTTTCTCAAAAGTATGTAAGGATCTAATAATAATTAAGATTACGCTGAAAAATTAGTGGAAAAAATGTTCAAACTTTATTTATGTAAGATTCTAAAATATGTCTCAACTCATACCTTTGTATGATCCCTATTTTTCAGGGACAGCTAATGTTCTCATACTCATAGATCATTGTCCCCATTTTGTCTTTAGGGGATATCTTCTTAACATTTCATTAGTGTGTGAGTACCATGGGTTAGTCATACTTAGAACAGATCCATTGAAATCAATGGGATTTTCTGAATCCAGCCCCTAGAATTGTCAGCCCCTTTCCCAGGGTCTGTAGAAACTAAACTGGAGTGGCAGGACAGTTGCATCTTGTTTCCATGCATTTCTGTATGAAAGCATGTGCACTAATATTAGGGGACCCTCTAGTATCGCTTGAAACTAAAAGATACTGTCACTGAAGTTAGTTCTGATTTGAATTTGCCAGTTTATGTATATTCTGCATCTGCAGGTTGTATTTGTATTTGTCAGCAATTTTCATATTTTGTATTTTCAGTGTCTGTGATCATAATTAAAATTATCTAACACTGAGGGACCATGTAGAATCTACACAGTAGAGCACCCCCCACCCATTTTACATGTGGAAGCTGGTGAGGTTTATTTAGAACAGTTGATAACAGAGGTGTGCATTGACACCAAATTCAACTCAGACTCTGATTCAGAGCTTTGGAAAACAGACCAATTCTACCTCGACCACTCAGATACCAAACCCAATCTTAGATTCAGAAATCCTAGGCTTCGTTCTTCCCATTGACTATCATGGGAAATAAATAATGGCTATAGCTTCATTCTTTTTGCCAGAACTGGATGATAATTGCTGGCATAGCCACATAGCTCCTTAGAAGGGGATTATATCTGCCAAATGTAAAAAAAGAAAAGTACAGGTTTTTTTGTGTTACCTGCCTTTATATATTTGTTTTCAAGGACAAATATATAAGGACTGCTTATTCCTTTTTTATTTCTTGCCAGGATTGAATGAAATTTGCTGGGAGAGTTGCCCCTTCTGAGTGTACGGAGCCTGCCAAGTTTCAGATGAATAGGTGCAGAGGGTTTTGTACAAGAACAGCCTTGACATTTTGTGGGTATCCCAAAGAAGATGCTCCTATCCCTCTATGTTTCTTGTGGATCATTGTTCTGAAAATGACAGACAACCTCAAGATGTCCCCAAGTATGAAACCTGCAGAGTTTTTGAATGATGGTTCTTATGGAAGGGAATACAGGGCGGGGGGAGTGTAGTTTATGGGACAAAAAATGAAAATGGCACATATCATAGAGATGTCCCCAGGCAACACATCTACAGAGTTTCAGAAGGATAGGTGGAGGGGCTATGGAGTTATAGAAATCCAGTTTAAGACTTTTTGCATAGTGAAACTTAGTGGCATTGGAAAAACGGGCATCTCATAGTCCCAATTTGCCCTCCACCAAAGCACAGTGATTGGAGCCCTTGGTAAGGATCTAGATTTAGAAGGTGGACCTTCCCCCTTGTCTTCCTTAGCTCTCCTGCTTCACTGCTTTTAAATATCCCCCCCCCCATCACAGCTGGAAGTGAGGGTAAGGCAGTGGAGGGGGAAGGATTTTGTGCAACACATGTGTTTAAAAAATACACAGAAATTACCCTCCCCCATTTTATAGCTGAACTGGTGAGCACACATTTCATAAGCACATACAGTACACATCTCGTTTGGCCCTAAAATATAGCCAGGAATATGTGCTTGAAGCATCTGTGTAAAATGTTTCCAGTGCAAGTAAACACCTAACATTATTGTTTCAGAGGTTGCATTATTTGTTTTTATTTCACTGATCAGCATGCTCAATCCTAAGTAAGCATTTGTAGCTGCAGCAAGCCTTAAGGTTGCAACTGTTAATTAACACCTTTCTTTTAACTGATCAATCTATTAATTTATGAATTTAAAATAAATCTTCCATGATCTCAGCTACTATCTGAATCCTGCGATTCCTGCATTGTTGTCATCTGTTTTGGACACAGTCTGCCCTGTTTACTAAAGGCAAGACCAGCTGTTGGTCCTGGAAATATAAAGATTGTTCACATCCTACAAGGTAGGTAGGGACCCACCTGATCTATCACTCTTCCTACAGCAAAGTTCAGAGATTTCTGCTTATGTAGTGCTAATGCAGGGATGCAAAACCTTTGGCCTGGAGTCAAATCTGGCCCTCCTGGGGTCCCAATTTAGCCCTCTGGGGTTCTCCAGAAAGCCATACCGCCTTCCCATGGATCCACCCCCTTTCCCACAATCACCAATTCCAAAAAGTTGAAATGCCTCTCCTAAGACTTAGCTACTGGCAATGGGAGTAAGAGCTTTAAGCTAAAATTGGGGTTTTTTGGTATTTTGGTGCTACCCCTTTTGCCATAGGCCCCACCCACCACTTGAATGCAGCCCCACCCCCCACCTCCCAAGTGGCTCTCCCAAATGGGATATGTATAATGGGCTGAAAGAGGTTCAACACAACTAGGGTCTCTTAATTCTCTTAATGGAGGTGGACATGTCAACTATAGTCACATAGTAACTCTCATCTAAGAAATCACAGCTACCTTGGATTATTTTTTTCTTGCTTGAGTCAGAGTGTTCCTTAGAGAGTTTCCAGTAAGACAATAATCTACTGGACATTATTCCATGATCCTAACATAGTGCAGCTATCCTACATGATGACCCTAGCGAAGATTTGGCAGTGGTAGAGAGGGGCATAGTCCCCTCTTCCTCCCTCACAAGGCAAGGCATTTTTATGGAGCCTTTCTGGAAGGAAAAAAAATGGAGGAAAAAATTATGGTCACCATGACCCTAAAATGTTGCTGGGGGGGTGCCTTTTAAAATGGCCTTTCATTTTCATTCTTCATGTACCACCTGTTCTTACCAGAGTGTTCTGTACAGTAAATGTTTCCACTTCAAAGGTACTTTGCAGAAATAACTGTATTATATAATATCCCTTATCTGGTGGTGCTCCTCTATGCAGCAGGTGGAAGTCATTATTAAATTCAGAACTGTTATCAGAATTTGTATCCCATACAGACACAAAATTGTTCATATTTGCTATGGGGCTGGGCCCTGACTGTCATGAAAAATGTTCATAATGGCCATTGTAGTCACAGAATGAATCATTGCTGATAATAAATACATATGATATGAAAAAGTAAATTCCACTTTTGAAAAGAAGAAATACACTTCCATCTTATTCCAAAAACCAAGGCAAATACGGAGACATGACACTGATGACAGAGAAGTATAAATTGATGCATGGTGTGGAGAAAGTGGATAGGGAGAAGTTTTTCTGCCACTCTCATAATACAAGAAGCTGGGGTCATCCAATAAAAATGAATAGTGGGAGATTCAAGACAGGTAAAAGGAAGTATTTCTTCATAAGGTGCATAGTTAAACTGTGGAATTCACTTCCACAAGAAGTAGTGATGGCCACCAATTTGGATGGCTTTAAAAGGGGATTTTGTTGTGGCGAAGGGGCTTGCATAACTCAGTGAAGCCATAAGCTATGCCGTGCAGGGCCACCAAAGACGGACAGGTCATGGCAGAGAGTTCTGACAAAATGTGGTCCACTGGAGAAGGAAATGGCAACCCACTCCAGTATTCTTGCCAAGAAAACCCCATGGAATGTATCACAAGGCTAAAAGATACGACGCCGGAAGATGAGCCCCTCAGGTCAGAAGGTGTCCAATATACTACTGGGGAAGAGCAGAGGGTATTTCCAAGTAGCTCCAGAAAGAGTGAAGCGGCTGGGCCAAAGCCAAAAGGACACTAAGCTGTGGATGTGTCTGGTGGTGAAAAGAAAATCCGATGCTGTAAAGAACAATATTGTTTAGGAACCTGGAATGTCAGATCAATGAATCAAGGTAAGCTGGAGGTAGTGAAACATGAGATGGCAAGATTGAACATCGACATCTTGGGAATCAGCGAACTAAAATGGACAGGCATGGGCGAATTTAATTCAGGTGACCATCATATCTACTATTGTGGGCAAGAATCCCTTAGAAGAAATGGAGTAGCACTCATAGTCAACAAAAGGGTGGGAAAAGCAGTACTGGGGTACAATCTTAAAAATGATAGAATGATCTCAGTACGAATCCAAGGCAAACCATTCAACATCACAGTAATTCAAGTCTATGCCCCAACCACTGAGGCCGAAGAAGCTGAGGTTGATCAGTTCTATGAAGACCTACAACACCTTCTAGAACTAACACCAAAAAAAGATGTCCTCTTCATCATAGGGGATTGGAATGCTAAAGTAGGAAGTCAAGAAATCACCGGGATAACAGGCAGGCATGGCCTTGGTGTACAAGATGAAGCAGGACAAAAGCTAATAGAGTTTTGCCAAGAGAACATGCTGATCATAGCAAACACTCTTTTCCAACAGCACAAGAGACGACTCTACACATGGACATCACCAGATGGTCAATATCAAAATCAGATTGATTATGTCCTTTGCAGTCAAAGATGGAGAAGCTCCATACAGTCAGTAAAAACAAGACCTGGAGCTGACTGTGGCTCAGATCATGAGCTGCTTCTTGCAAAATTTCGGCTTAAATTGAAGAACGTCGGGAAAACCACTAAACCATTCAGGTATGACCTCAATCATATCCCCTATAAATATACAGTGGAGGTGAGGAATAGATTTCAGGGATTAGACCTAATAGACAGAGTGCCTGAGGAACTATGGACAGAGGTCCGTAACATTGTTCAGGAGGCAGCAACGAAAACCATCCCAAAGAAAAAGAAATGCAAGAAAGCCAAGTGGCTGTCTGATGAGGCTTTACAAGTAGCTGAGGAAAGAAGGGAAGCGAAAAGCAAGGGAGAAAGGGGAAGATATACCCAACTGAATGCAGAGTTCCAGAGAATAGCAAGGAGAGACAAGAAGACCTTCTTAAATGAACAATGCAAAGAAATCGAGGAAAACAACAGAATGGGAAAGACTAGAGATCTCTTCAAGAAAATTGGAGATCTCAAGGGAACGTTTTGTGCAAAGACGGGCATGATAAAGGACAAAGAAGGCAGGGACCTAACAGAAGCAGATGAGATTAAGAAGAGGTGGCAAGAATACACAGAAGAACTATACAGGAAAGATCTGAATGTCCCTGATAGCCATGATAGTGCAGTCACTGAACTTGAGCCGGACATCCTCGAGAGTGAAGTCAAGTGGGCCTTAGGAAGCATTAGTAACAACAAAGCTAGCGGAGATGACAGTATTCCAGCTGAGCTATTTAAAATCCTAAAAGATGATGCTGTTAAAGTGCTGCATTCAATATGCCAACAAATCTGGAACACTCAACAGTGGCCGCAAGACTGGAAAAGGTCAGTTTACATTCCAATTCCAAAGAAGGGCAATGCCAAAGAGTGTTCAAACTACCGCACAATTGCGCTCATTTCACATGCCAGCAAGGTGATGCTCAAAATCCTACAAGCTAGGCTTCAGCAGTATGCGAACCGAGAACTACAAGCTGGGTTTCAAAGAGGCAGAGGAACTAGAGATCAAATCGCCAACATTCGCTAGATCCTGGAGAAAGCAAGAGAATTCCAGAAAAACGTCTATTTCTGCTTCATTGACTACGCTAAAGCCTTTGATTGTGTGGATCACAACAAACTGTGGCAAATTCTTAAAGTGATGGGAGTACCAGACCACCTTACCTGTCTCCTGAGAAACCAGTACGAGGGTCAAGAAGCAACAGTAAGAACCAGACATGGAACTACCGATTGGTTCCAAATTGGGAAAGGAGTACGACAAGGCTGCATATTGTCACCCTGCTTATTTAACTTATATGCAGAGTACATCATGAGAAAAGCCGGGTTGGATGAATCACAGGTCGGAATTAAGATTGCTGGGAGAATTATCAACAACCTCCGATATGCAGATGATACCACCCTAATGGCAGAAAGCGAAGAGGATCTCAAGAGCCTCTTGATGAGGGTGAAAGAGGAGAGTGCAAAAGCTGGTTTGAAACTCAACATTACAAAAACTAAGATCATGGCATCTGGCCCCATCACTTCCTGGCATATAGAAGGGGAAGAAATGGAAGCAGTGACAGATTTTACTTTCTTGGGCTCCAAGATCACCGCAGATGGTGACTGTAGCCATGAAATTAAAAGACGCTTGCTCCTTGGGAGGAAAGCTATGGCAAACCTAGACAGCATAGTAAGAAGCAGAGACATCACCTTGCCGACAAAGGTCTGTCTAATCAAAGCTATGGTTTTCCCAGTAGTAACGTATGGCTGTGAGAGCTGGACTATAAGAAAGGCTGAGCGCCGAAGAATTGATGCTTTCGAACTGTGGTGCTGGAGAAGACTCTTACAAGTCCCCTGGACTGCAAGGAGGTCAAATCAGTCCATCCTAAAGGAAATCAACCCTGACTGCTCATTGGAAGGACAGACACTGAAGCTGAAGCTCCAATATTTTGGCCACCTAATGCGAAGAGAAAACTCCCTGGAAAAGACCCTGATGCTGGGAAAGACTGAAGGCAAAAGGAGAAGGGGACGGCAGAGGATGAGATGGCTAGATAGCATCACCGATGCAATGAATATGAACTTGAGCATGCTCCGGGAGAGAGCGCAGGACAGGAAGGCCTGGCGTGCTGTGGTCCATGGGGTCACGAAGAGTCGGACACGACTGAGCGACTGAACAACAACAACAACAAGACAAATTCATTGAGGAGAAGGCTTTCAATAACTATTAGTTCTGATGGCTATATAATATATCCAATATCAAAGGCAGTAAGCCTCTGTATACCAGTTGCTGGGGGATGTCAGTAGAAGGGTGCTATTGTATTCATGTCCTGTTGTGCGCTTTCCATAGGCATCTGGGTGGTCATTGTGTGAACAGAATGCTGGGCTAGACAGGCCTTCAGACTGATCAGGATGCATGATTCCATTTCTACTATATGGAAACAGAGAATGCAATCGTCACTGTTAGTTTTACAGTCTCTTATAAGAAGAGGATGTAAAGGTAGGCTGGATTTGTCTTGTCGAAGTCCACAGCTTTTGCAAATGGAGGAGGAAATAAACAGGCAGAGTTGGGTGAACGAGGTCCCCTTTTATTTAACAATCATGAATCCAACCACCCAGCCCAGGATCTGCATGTGTAAGTGTGGGAATATAACCCTAAAGGTCCTGCAGGCAACTGGCCCACCTTTTGGGGCAAGGCACCCTGCTTCAGGAGAGAGGCAGGTTCAGTTCCCCCACTCCTTCCTCTAAGCCACACCTTAAAGGTACATAAAGGGGCCTCTCTGAGCCACCCCTGCCCAGTGCCACACAACTCTGGATTGGTGAGGCAGGTTAGTCCAAAAGCAAGCTGTATACTGGCCCCGAATCACACAGCCCTGAGCTGCAGGCATCCAGACTTGCCAATCACAACAAAGATACTTTAGAGTGCTCACCAAGTCTTGCTAACCTGCTAAATTTCTGGACCTCCCTACCATATAACTAATTAACTTATTTAACATGCTCCCACCTCATAAACCAAACAAGCCAATTGAATATAGTGCAGAATAGGCAGGCAAACCTGCTTGCCAGGCCAGTATGTGAACCGGCCAAAAAATCCTACTTGGCCTTCTAAAGGGAGTGACCAGCTAATCCTGCACTGCTTTGAGGGAAGGTTTGAGAGAGCTAGAAGGAAAGGAGCCAATCAAGAGGGAGGAACTGTCTTTTAAAGCCCAGGCTCCTCCCCTTGCTGCTGTGTGGCATGCAGTTGCATACATGCTAGCACATTCTAGCACGGTCCCGCTTCTTCCTCCCCAGCCACAAAAGTATCAGAGGAACAGGATTCTTAGGAGTAACGTACACAAAAATATACATGCAAAGGTGTAGGTAGCCATCTTTGGAAAAAGACTACAGCTGTGTGGCTGGGTTTTTTTGTGTGGCATAAGATCAATCTATGCATTAACAGAAATTATCCCTTTGCACCTTTACACACACACACACATAATGATTGTTGCCACACAAAGGGGAAATATTAAGATTTTGGCATGTCAAAGGCAAATGCCAATACCTCCTGAGATGTGGAATAGCTGTAACTGAGTGTGTGTGCGTGCGTGCGTGCGTGTATCACCTTATAAGTGAAATGTATAGCAAAACATAGGAAGTAATGCAGTGGTTTGGGAATTAGTTATTATTTACTCGGAATAATGAATATACAGTTTGGTACCGCTTTATGTTAATGAAACATGAATTAAAACTGCATTATGCTAAAATTGCTGCAGCACATCTACATTAATATCAAATGAATTCATTATGACCAGCATAGTTACAATGAATACTAAATGAATTAATAATAATGAACCATGTTAAGTGATATCTAATTGTTTTATTTCATTTTTATGTATATTTTGTCCGGATTTAACTGTTAGGTTAATAGGGAATGGCATTCATTAAGTCATTTGCCTGCCAAGCTTTGGCAAAGGGCACTTAGTTTCACACCACAACCTGTACGTATTAAGCACCATTCATTTCTCATTCCACCCCCACCCACCTCCACAAACACACACACACACACACATTTTATGAGGGGATTTTGTGGGTTTTCCAGTTTTGGAGTAAACTGGCAGAAAATGATGAATACAGATTTAATAGTACTGAAATCTCCAGTATCAATTAAGGTGTATAGTATTATGGTTTTAATTATTTATGTACTGCATTCATATTTTCCACCAAAGGACTCCAAGCAATTTACCTGGAGTTTTCCCCATTTTACTGAACTTTCAACCCCCTGTTCAGCAGCTGAGTTTTCTAAGCACTGTGCCCTGCTGCTTTTACCACTGTAATGTTCATATATGACTCAGCAGGGGTAGGTCTTCCATTAAGTGGGGACTAAAGGCATGAGATTGGTAAAAATTTAAAACCAAACTAGAAGAAAATGTAGCATTGAACCATTCCTGGCTGCTATCAATGACCAGTGTGGTTGTTTACTTCTACATCTATCTATCTATCTATCTATCTATCTATCTATCTATCTATCTATCACATTTGTAAACCACTTCACATCTAAGCAGATTCTGGAGGAGTGAACAACAAGACATTAAAGGAACAAAAGATAAAAAGAAGAATGAAACATGTTAAAATTATTCTTGAATAAACAACTGCCAATAAAACCGAGGCTGGTTAACCAAGGAAGGCTTCCTGGAAAAGAGATGTTTTCAGGACGTGCCAAAAACAACCCAGTGTTGGCACCTGCCTGACTTCCAGAGGCAGAGATTTCCACAGGAAGGGAGCCACCACACTGAAGGCTTTTCTCCGGAAGGACTCCAGTTGGGCCATAGGTCCATATGGAACCACCAGGAGCATGCCCTCTGATGACCTCAGTGATTGGGCAGGTTAGTAAGGGAGAAGGAGCTCTCTCATGTATCCTGGTCCCAAGTTCTTTAGGATTTTGTACACTAGTATGCCCAACTGAATGCAGAGTTCCAGAGAATAGCAAGGAGAGACAAGAAGGCCTTCTTAAATGAACAATGCAAAGAAATTGAGGAAAACAACAGAATGGGAAAGACTAGAGATCTCTTCAAGAAAATTGGAGATCTCAAGGGAACGTTTTGTGCAAAGACGGGCATGATAAAGGACAAAGAAGGCAGGGACCTAACAGAAGCAGATGAGATTAAGAAGAGGTGGCAAGAATACACAGAAGAACTATACAGGAAAGATCTGAATGTCCCTGATAGCCATGATAGTGCGGTCACTGAACTTGAGCCGGACATCCTAGAGAGTGAAGTCAAGTGGGCCTTAGAAAGCATTAGTAACAACAAAGCTAGCGGAGATGACAGTATTCCAGCCGAGCTATTTAAAATCCTAAAAGATGATGCTGTTAAAGTGCTGCATTCAATATGCCAACAAATCTGGAACACTCAACAGTGGCCGCAAGACTGGAAAAGGTCAGTTTACATTCCAATTCCAAAGAAGGGCAATGCCAAAGAGTGTTCAAACTACCGCACAATTGCGCTCATTTCACATGCCAGCAAGGTGATGCTCAAAATCCTACAAGCTAGGCTTCAGCAGTATGCGAACCGAGAACTACAAGCTGGGTTTCAAAGAGGCAGAGGAACTAGAGATCAAATCGCCAACATTCGCTAGATCCTGGAGAAAGCAAGAGAATTCCAGAAAAACGTCTATTTCTGCTTCATTGACTACGCTAAAGCCTTTGATTGTGTGGATCACAACAAACTGTGGCAAATTCTTAAAGTGATGGGAGTACCAGACCACCTTACCTGTCTCCTGAGAAACCTGTACGAGGGTCAAGAAGCAACAGTCAGAACCAGAGATGGAACAACCGATTGGTTCAAAATTGGGAAAGGAGTACGACAAGGCTGCATATTGTCACCCTGCTTATTTAACTTATATGCAGAGTACATCATGAGAAAAGCCGGGTTGGATGAATCAGAGGTCGGAATTAAGATTGCCGGGAGAATTATCAACAACCTCCGATATGCAGACGATACCACCCTAATGGCAGAAAGCGAAGAGGATCTCAAGAGCCTCTTGTTGAGGGTGAAAGAGGAGAGTGCAAAAGCTGGTTTGAAACTCAACATTAAAAAAACTAAGATCATGTCATCTGGCCCTATCACTTCCTGGCATATAGAAGGGGAAGAAATGGAAGCAGTGACAGATTTTACTTTCTTGGGCTCCAAGATCACCGCAGACGGTGACTGTAGCCATGAAATTAAAAGACGCTTGCTCCTTGGGAGGAAAGCTATGGCCAACCTAGACAGCATAGTAAGAAGCAGAGACATCACCTTGCCGACAAAGGTCCGTCTAATCAAAGCTATGGTTTTCCCAGTAGTAATGTATGGCTGTGAGAGCTGGACTATAAGGAAGGCTGAGCGCCGAAGAATTGATGCTTTCGAACTGTGGTGCTGGAGAAGACTCTTACGAGTGCCCTGGACTGCAAGGAGGTCCAATCAGTCCATCCTAAAGGAAATCAACCCTGAGTGCTCATTGGAAGGACAGATAATGAAGCTGAAGCTCCAATATTTTGGCCACCTAATGCGAAGAGAAAACTCCCTGGAAAAGACCCTGATGCTGGGAAAGACTGAAGGCAAAAGGAGAAGGGGACGGCAGAGGATGAGATGGCTAGATAGCATCACGGATGCAATGAATATGAACTTGAGCACGCTCCGGGAGAGAGCGCAGGACAGGAAGGCCTGGCGTGCTATGGTCCATGGGGTCACGAAGAGTCGGACACGACTGAACGACTGAACAACAACAACAACAACACTAGTATGCCCCTTCATGGATCACTGCCTTGTTGTGGTGAAGGGGCTTGCATAACTCAGTGAAGCCATAAGCTATGCCGTGCAGGGCCACCCAAGATGGACAGGTCATGGCAGAGAGTTCTGACAAAATGTGGTCCACTGGAGTCGGTTGCCATTTACCCACTCCAGGCATTTACCCAGTGCCTTCACCATGGATACTGCCGTGTCAAACGGCATGTAGTGAACAGAGCATAGGTGCTCAGGAATTGCGTCGTTCACAGACTCCCCCCTAGGGAAGGACAAGTTGTGGATCAACCAGTATTCACCTGCAGCCTTTTTAAGCACAATGCCCAAAGGGGAGACCCTGAGGTTGGGGAAAGGGGGGGAATCGAATGGACCAATGACCCGCCCCACAGCCACTTCCTTATTGATCTTATCTAAGACTAGCTGTTTGAAACCTGCAATAGATTTCTGATTCCGGCAAATTTGGGCCTGGCATTGGCCCCAAAACGGAATCCTAAAACCCAGGGAAAATCCCTCTTCCAAGTAGCGAGCATCCTCCTGGAGCGGGTAGCGCTTCAAAAGGCGACATAGGGGCCCCAACTTAATTGGACTGGGCCCCTTTTGGCAGAGGTTGTGGGCTGCCCCCGGACTTCCCACCACCCTGACATTCCCGATTTGGGCCCCGCTGACCTTTGGCCTTTGGGCAGCCAATGAAGGCGTGTTGTCCCCCACAAATGGAGCATGCATGGCGAAACCTGCATGGGTTTTTAAAGCAGATGCCCTTGGAACCAAACTCCCAACAGAGAGCTCAGTGTTGAACCACCTGTCCCGCCCCAGCCTTAGGGGCTGAGGCGGGCATTGGCTTAGCTAATATGTGCCCACTATCAGATCGCTCGCCAAAACCTGGCCTGGCAGGGGTCATAAACTGCAGCCAAAGATCCTGATCTTTGGCATCCCAGCGCAATGTGGAATCAAATGCCGCCCACGTACGGAAGGATTCATCATAGGCCAGCCAGGCTCCATCCTCGTATTCGGTATAGGCCCTATATATAATATCCAAATACTTAGACCCAACCACACTCAGGGTGCTTTTGCTGAATGACACCCATATAGATTAAGAAGCAAGGCAGCCAATTTGCCCAAGTGCGTGACACCTTCTTACGCCTGACCCTCTCCTGATTCCTATCGCCAGATTTCTCCCCTTCCTTTGTTTCAGATTCATGGAATAACAGGGAGAAGATGTCAACAAATTCTCCATGGAGTATTTTCTCTTTTGTTGCCGGCAATAGGTGATATCCCAGGGGACTGGATGTACCCCTGGTCGGGATTGCCCTTTTCTCTACCTGGGTATAAGGGTCATTGCTGCCCGCCCCAAGCTCCTGAGAGCTCTCACCTATGGGGCCTTGCTACACAGCTGCGCAGGCAGCCATGGTGGATGGGGCATGTTGAGGAGCCACCCCGGCACCGGCCAAAGGAGGCTCAGCAGCCGGAGGGCCGCGGGTGCCCCCCCATCAACCCCACCTGCGGGGTTCAGAGCAGGGACAGGGGCCCCATGGGGTTGGGCAGACGCAGGGATGCCCATTGTAATGGCGGCCCCGCCCAGTGTGGCATGGCTTAGCGCCAGGAGTGTGTAACCTGGGCTGAAGCAGTGGGGCGGTACACCTGGAGGAGGGAACCATGGGATGCCCCCTGCTGGTGTGTGAAAAGGCCAACTCATCCCTGCCAAAAAGGGGAACCACCTGTATGGCGGGAAATGGTTCCAGCCAGACGGTGGCACTGACCCCCCAGGTACTGGACCCTCACCTGAACCAAGGTTGTTTGCCATGTCAGGGATCTGGCTGCAGTCCAGAACTGCAAGAGCCAGTGAGACGGGGGCCAGCGACCCTTGCACTGGAGGGGGCTGCTCCGAAAGTGAGCATGTGGGCGCTGGGGCTGGTGCAGATGCTGTTTGCCCAGTGATGACCTCCTTGGAAGCCTCGATTGCTTCCAGCCTCTCTGAAATAGATAGCAATAGATCCTTGAGAGCTTGCCCTCTAGTAACCCTTGAACCCGAAGTCCGGGAAGCCCACCTGGGAGGGGTGGTTGATGCAGGGATCCCTAAGTCCTGCTCAGCAGCCTCCAGTCTGGCCAGAATGAGGGCCATGTCTTGATCCTCATCGTCGGATGAGGAAGAGTCAGCCCTACGGAAGTGGCACTTAGCTGGGGGGCAGGGGGCTCCGGCCAGGGGGCAAGCAGCTTTGCCTTTGCCTTTTTTACCTCCCAAACCCTTCTTGGGCGGCATCGCTGTGTGTTGGGAAATGTGCCCACCAACTTTAGAATGGAACCCTGGATGAAATGCGCTTACCCTACTTCCCTTTAAGAAATTTGTGTGTGTATATATTTGGAGAGTTTCCAATTTCTATATTTGTATAATTCTTATTGATTGATTGATTGATTGATTGGTAATATTATTATATATTAATTAATTTGTTTGTCTGTTTTGTTTTTTAATTATTATTATTATTATTTATATTAAATCACACTCTATAACTTTCCTGGCAATGCCTTGTGCCATACAATAGCTCCCCTCAAACAACCCCTCCTTTTTTTTTCCTTCCTTCCTTCCTCCTCCCTCCCTCTCTTTCTTTATATAGCAAAGGGGGTTCAAGGCACAACAGGCCACTAGAGGGCAGCAGAGTGCTAAAAAGCCCGGGAAATTCTAAAGTGTACTCCTGGGATGAAAGGCAAGGAGTAGCCGGTAGCACGCTGTAGGCAGCCGCAGATAAACGGCCTACGGAGGTGAAAAAATGGAGGAGGTAAGCCCAAGGCACAGGAACACTTTCCCTTCCCTCCCCTTGTAAATGGCTACCCGGAAGCGCTGGGAAGCCCCCCCACACACACACACGCACACAAAACTGGAGCGTGCAAGGGGCGAGACAGGAGACTTTCCCCTCCTGAAATCAGCTGAGGGGGGGGGGGCCTGAAACGCCACAGCAACCTGAGCAGGGACCATCCAGAAGGGAAGGGGAGGAGGTGGGAAAAGCCTCGTGCTTGTGCCGGGAGAGGGGAGCAAAGCTCAGTAGCTGCCTCGTCCTGGGAATGCCGCCGCTGCCGCCGCTGCGCCACCGAGTAGCTGCCTCGTCCCAGGGATGCCACAACACTGCTGCCACCGAATGAAGCAATCAAGGACGAGATGGAGGACGCTGCCGCTGCGCTGCCGCTAAAGAGGGCATGAGAAATTCCAGCTGGAATGGCCAGAATGAGGAGGCAGTGAGGCAGCACAGCCTAAATAGCGGCCGGCTTGACCCACCCCTTGTTGAAGCCGGGGCGAAGACCAATGGCTTTCGCCCTTGTCCCGTCCTTCCCCCGCCACGCCACCCACAACAGCCCCCCGCCACGGCCAGGTGAGCCGGGTGCGGGGTGAGGGCACTTCTCAATGGTGCATTTCTTTATTTTCAGGTTGTTTACATTTCCTGTATCTTAACTACCTGAACTTCTCACTTAAAAGGGTTTCTTGCCATGAAATTGTTCTGTGTTTTTAATTTTTGATAATTGCACCGCTACACACTGCAGCTGCAGATTTCCAGCTGATATAAGTATGCTAGTAAACAAAAAGTATTAGCCTTTTTTTGAAACATGTGGTGGAAATATTTCTTTCACTTCTCCATTTCACCCATTTGCCATTACACAAAGTTCCTCTATAAGGAATCCTCCTTGGGATACCTTCATCCAGTTCATAATGACAGAAGTTAAAACTTATAGTCCCTCTTCCACCTCTTTAATAGTCCCTCACGTTCTATTTAAAAATAGGCAGTTTTCTTATTAAGAAACATATATTTTGCTCTTCCCCTTTAATTTCCTTTATCACTCTCATTTCTTCCTATTATCGTGTTCTACAGCCTTCTTTCTCAACCTTTCTTTTACTTTAATGATTCCCTGATGTCACTTCTTAAAAATATAAATTACAAAGGAGATCTGCAACAAAATGTTGCAGTGTAAAGAACTCCTGTTTAAGGAAGATGCCAGCCAGCCAACCATACTCTCTTCCAGGATATTCTATTCTATTCTGCTCCCCCAGGCATATATTTCCTCCCCTTTGTCTGCATTCCATGGCCACTGAACACGCACTGTCCTCATATGCTGTTTTTTTTAAAAAGGGAGGAGGGTTGTCCCTTAAGTTTTTTCTCCTCCTCTAAAGGCTATTTCTACTTCTGCAACCTTGAGGTTTCCCTGGGCTTGCTAAATGTATTTATTTATTTACAGCATTTATATACTGCTCCACATCTAGACAGATTCCAGAGCAGCGAACAATGAAAGATTAAAAACTTAAAAACAGAATTCCGATAAAAACCATGGTTGGTCAGCCAGCCAAGGAAGGCTTCTTGAAATAAAGATGTTTTCAGGATGCACCAGAAACAACACTGTGTTGATGCCTGCCTGACCACTATAGGCAGGGAGTTCCATAGACAGGAGGCTACCACACTGAAGGCTCTTCTCCAGATGGACTCCAATCAGGCCATAGATCCATGAGGAACCACCAGCCAGGAGCATAATACTCCTGTCTTGTTTCTCCATTGCCCCAGTTGCTGGGGAACTTGGCCAGGAGGGTTCTATAGGCTTCCAAATAACTATCTGGTTGGTCACTGTGGGAACCGAATCCTGGATTAGATGGTCTTTGGTCTGATCCAGCATTGCTCCTCTTATCTTCTTATGTCCCACTCAAAGAGGGATGGGCCACCTTCAGAGGGCTCACATGTGTGTGTGTGTGTGCGTGCGTACGTGCGAGAGAGAGAGAAGAGAGAGAGAGAATAGGTGACTGTGGGCCAAACTAAATAGTCTTCTAATCACGCATAGTGAAGCTATGCATGATAGGTTTGCTTATTGCAGTGTAAGCATGTGGAGCCCCGATTTGGATTGAGACTGCAGCACTCTGGGAGGGGGGTATTAAACCTTCCCACCACCTGTTTTCATCCTGAAATTTCCCTACACACATATACAGGGAGGGGAGGTTATAAGAAGAAAAAGTCTCCATTAGTGGAGGGTTTTCTTCTTCTTTTAAGTTAACCCCTGGGGAATTTCAGGATAAAAACAGGTGCAGGAGAGGCTTAACACACACCCCTCTCAGAACATTGCAGTCCCAATCCAAATTGGGGCCATGCATGCTTACACTGGAATAAACAAACCTATCATGCATAGCTTCACTATGCGTGATTAGAAGAATTATTAGCTTGGTTTTGTGCTGTGCATGAATAGGTAGGAGTGTGGATGTGGATGTGCCCTGCCTGCTGAAGGGTTCAGTGGGGGCCAAGGTGGCCCCCCAAACACAAGAGGTTGCCCACCCTTGCCCTAAAAGATCAGGTCTGTAGTTTCGGAGGTGCTTTTTGACCCAATGCTCCTGCCGCATGCACAGGTGGTATCAGTGGAAAGGGAAACATTTTTCCAGTTTTGGCTGGTTTGCTAGTTGTGACCCTTCCTGATTAATTCATTTGTTGCCATGGTCATTCATGGCCTAGTTTCCTCCAGATTGGACTACTGTAATGTGCTTTACATGGGGCTAACCTTGAAAAGCATTTGGAAACTGCAAATGGCACAAAATGCTACGGCCCGGGTGCGGACTGGAGCTAACATATTACACCTCCAATGTTTGATTTGTGCTGACTGCCAGTGCCAGGTTGTTTCTGGGCTCAAGTTAAGATGCTGAGATTAACCTTTAAAGCCCTAAAAGAGCTTGGAACATGGGTACCTAGGTGTCGTCTTTCCTAGGCTCAACTTCATGACTTACTGAGTGGGAATTTGAACCTGGATCACTGTAGCGAGAAGCTTAAGACCTCCAGATATATTTTCTTTTTTGCAAAGCAATTTAGGTGGAATCCTATAGATTGTTAAAGAAAACAGAAACAGTGTAAGCCACCGCAGAAGCTGGGCAAGAACCCAAGTCTGTCCACACAGGGACAATATGTCTGCAAAAGTAACAATTTCTACTTGCCTGTATAGTGAAAGTTGCTAACTATATGAAAAGAAACAAGGGCATACAAAAGGTGTATTTCCTGCACTAGCCTACTTAATTATACTTGCCAAGAGACCTCTGAATATATTTCAAAAGTAAGTAGTCATTTCAATTATTGTGCTTTGTAGCACATTTAAAGGCACAATATTAGATCTGCACTATATGAACACCTAATAATTTAAGGGAAGCAGCTTGCCAGGAAGAAACTAGTAAGGCATTAGGAATCACAAAGCACATAAAAGCAAACTAATAAATGGAGATTACTGTGGCTGAATGTCAAATACTTTCTCTACATCTCCCACTTCCCTGTACAGAGGCAGGCCGTGTATGTAAAGTGGGAGCTTTTAGTAAGGGTTCTAAATAACCTGGGCCTGGCTTAGTAGTCAAATTGCTTTAACCTTCCATGTTCCTGTTGTTTTAAGCATGGATTTAGGGGCTTCATTAAGCTGAAAGGGATTTTTAGTTGTAGGTGTAACACTTTCTACAGGGTCTCTAAAAGGACTCACAGCAAAGGCCTTATAGAGGGAAAATTAACATACATTATTTTGATTTCTTAATTGCCAACAATAATACACATATAAGAATTTTACATAAATAAGTATTCACATATCACAAGACAATAAAACAGAACACAGCCCTCCCAAAGTTCTGTCTTCCAGCTTGGGTCCACACCAAAAAAATATAAATAAAATTTCTCCTTGACGCTTGATTTTCTGCTGGCCAAAGAAGGAAGACAGTCTCTTCTCATTTCACCTCAGTAGGGATGGCAGAGAATTTCTCCACGGATCTCAGTGAGGCCGAATGCCAGTGCATTCGGCCCCCCGAACTCCGTGACGGAACGGTCTGCCATCTCCCCGCCCCCTCGCGGATCCCCCCCGGACGAGACTTACTTGGGTGGATCTTCCGGGCAGCGGCGGCTGCGGCGGCTGGTCTTCCGACCGGCTGCCACCGCTGCCATTTGCAGTCTTGTCTTGTAAAAAAAAAAAAAAATGACGTGATAGGCTACGTAAAGATTTACATAGCCTACCATGGCTGGGTAAAAAAAAAAAAAACCACGTATGCAAATGTAAATATTTACATAGGCTAAAACGGCGAATCAAAAAGGGACGCAAATACCGCCTGCTACGCTATTTGCGTTCCCCTTTATTTTCGCCATCATAGTCTACGTAAATATTTACGTAGATTAAGACGGCCAAAAATAAGGAACGCAAATGGCGGCGGCCGTAGCCGCTGCCATTTGCGTACGCAGTTTTTGTTTTGTTTTGTTTCCCCAGAGCCCTCCATGGCCAGAAATTCGGCTGCGGACAGCTCTGGCTTGGGCTGGGCCTGGCCGGCTGCTCCGCGGAGCTGCCGCAGAGCACAACTGGCCGTGGGGGATTCCGGGGGGGAGGAACGGATCACCTCCCCCCCATTGAAGATTCTGGGGGGAGGGATGGCCTCCCCCCCCACCATCAACATAATCCGCAGAAAGGTAAGTGACTTTCATACATCCCTACACCTCAGCTCCCCAGCAGTCTTCTCAAAGCGGATCAGAGTCCACTAACACAGGAACAAACTTTACAGACAGCCCCATATATAATATAAAAAAACGTAAACAGACAAGGAACTCACAGTGTTTGCGAAAATCATGACTCTTAACAAAAATGTAAAGGAAACCTCACCACTAGCCTGTCTCAAGGGTTCAGGGCCTACAGAGAGGAGAAAGCATGTTCCACACTGCATTGAGGTAACTGCCCATAATGATGGCCACCAGTTATCTCACTCTCTTACTGAGCATATGCAGGAATATCCCCCCTCCGAATTCTTAAAGGGAAACATACCAGTGGGTTACATGGGCATATTATATCCACGTCTTTCCTATACAGCAACAACCCTAAAAATCTTTGCTCTGATGGCAACTGGACTGCATGATCACCTTTGGGCCCCTTTATCCTTCCGCCCTGGTGATGTTTTAAAACCAGCTCACATGGTGCAGCATATTGTATTCCTATATAAAACCATATTATGTTAATCAGTTTGCCTGGGGTGGGAGAGTATTATTTCCAAACATGTTGTTGTTGTTGTTCAGTCATTCAGTCGTGTCCAACTCTTCGTGACCCCATGGACCACAGCACGCCAGGCCTTCCTGTCCTGCGCTCTCTCCCGGAGCATGCTCAAGTTCATATTCATTGCATCGGTGATGCTATCTAGCCATCTCATCCTCTGCCGTCCCCTTCTCCTTTTGCCTTCAGTCTTTCCCAGCATCAGGGTCTTTTCCAGGGAGTTTTCTCTTCGCATTAGGTGGCCAAAATATTTGAGCTTCAGCTTCAGTGTCTGTCCTTCCAATGAGCAGTCAGGGTTGATTTCCTTTAGGATGGACTGATTTGACCTCCTTGCAGTCCAGGGGACTTGTAAGAGTCTTCTCCAGCACCACAGTTCGAAAGCATCAATTCTTCGGTGCTCAGCCTCCCTTATAGTCCAGCTCTCACAGCCATACGTTACTACTGGGAAAACCATAGCTTTGTTTAGACAGACCTTTGTCGGCAAGGTGATGTCTCTGCTTCTTACTATGCTGTCTAGGTTTGCCATAGCTTTCCTCCCAAGGAGCAAGCGTCTTTTAATTTCATGGCTACAGTCACCATCTGCGGTGATCTTGGAGCCCAAGAAAGTAAAATCTGTCACTGCTTCCATTTCTTCCCCTTCTATATGCCAGGAAGTGATGGAGCCAGATGCCATGATCTCCGTTTTTGTAATGTTGAGTTTCAAACCAGCTTTTGCACTCTCCTCTTTCACCCTCAACAAGAGGCTCTTTAGATCCTCTTCGCTTTCTGCCATTAGGATGGTATCATCTGCATATCTGAGGTTGTTGATAACTCTCCCGGCAATCTTTATTCCGACCTGTGATTCATCCAACCCGGCGTTTCTCATGATGTACTCTGCATATAAGTTAAATAAGCGGGGTGACAATATGCAGCCTTGTCGTACTCCTTTCCCAATTTTGAACCAATCGGTTGTTCCATGTCTGGTTCTTACTGTTGCTTCTTGACCCTCGTACAGGTTTCTCAGGAGACAGGTAAGGTGGTCTGGTACTCCCATCACTTTAAGAATTTGCCACAGTTTGTTGTGATCCACATAATCAAAGGCTTTAGTGTAGTCAATGAAGCAGAAATAGACGTTTTTCTGGAATTCTCTTGCTTTCTCCAGGATCCAGCGAATACTGGTGATGTGATCTCTAGTTCCTCTGCCTCTTCGAAACCCAGCTTGTACTTCCGGTAGTTCTCGGTTCGCATACTGCTGAAGCCTAGCTTGTAGGATTTTGAGCATCACCTTGCTGGCATGTGAAATGAGCACAATTGTGCGGTAGTTTGAACACTCTTTGGCATTGCCCTTCTTTGGAATTGGAATGTAAACTGACCTTTTCCAGTCTTGCGGCCATTGTTGAGTGTTCCAATTTGTTGGCATATTGAATGCAGCACTTTAACAGCATCATCTTTTAGGATTTTAAATAGCTCAGCTGGAATACTGTCATCTCCGCTAGCTTTGTTGTTAGTAATGCTTCCTAAGGCCCACTTGACTTCACTCTCGAGGATGTCCGGCTCAAGTTCAGTGACTGCACTATCACGGCTATCAGGGACATTCAGATCTTTCCTGTATAGTTCTTCTGTGTATTCTTGCCACCTCTTCTTAATCTCATCTGCTTCTGTTAGGTCCCTGCCTTCTTTGTCCTTTATCATGCCCGTCTTTGCACAAAACGTTCCCTTGAGATCTCCAATTTTCTTGAAGAGATCTCTAGTCTTTCCCATTCTGTTGTTTTCCTCGATTTCTTTGCATTGTTAATTTAAGAAGGCCTTCTTGTCTCTCCTTGCTATTCTCTGGAACTCTGCATTCAGTTGGATATATCTTCCCCTTTCTCCCTTGCTTTTCACTTCCCTTCTTTCCTCAGCTACTTGTAAAGCCTCATCAGACAGCCACTTGGCTTTCTTGCATTTCTTTTTCTTTGGGATGGATTTCGTTGCTGCCTCCTGAACAATGTTACGGACCTCCGTCCATAGTTCCTCAGGCACTCTGTCTATCAGGTCTAATCCCTGAAATCTATTCCTCTCCTCCACTGTATATTCATAAGGGATATGATTTAGGTCATACCTGAATAGTTTAGTGGTTTTCCCTACGTTCTTCAATTTAAGCCGAAATTTTGCAACAAGAAACTCATGATCTGAGCCACAGTCAGCTCCAGGTCTTGTTTTTACTGACTGTATAGAGCTTCTCCATCTTTGGCTGCAAAGGACAAAATCAATCTGATTTCGATATTGACCATCTGGTGATGTCCATGTGTAGAGTCGTCTCTTGTGCTGTTGGAAAAGAGTGTTTGCTATGATCAGCATGTTCTCTTGGCAAAACTCTATTAGCTTTTGTCCTGCTTCATTTTGTACACCAAGGCCATGCCTGCCTGTTATCCCGGTGATTTCTTGACTTCCTACTTTAGCATTCCAATCCCCTATGATGAAGAGGACATCTTTTTTGGGTGTTAGTTCTAGATGGTGTTGTAGGTCTTCATAGAACCGATCAACCTCAGCTTCTTCGGCATCAGTGGTTGGGGCATAGACTTAAATTACTATGATGTTGAATGGTTTGCCTTGGATTCGTACTGAGATCATTCTATCATTTTTAAGATTGTACCCCAGTACTGCTTTTCCCACCCTTTTGTTGACTATGAGTGCTACTCCATTTCTTCTAAGGGATTCTTGCCCACAATAGTAGATATGATGGTCACCTGAATTAAATTCACCCATGCCTGTCCATTTTAGTTCGCTGATTCCCAAGATGTCGATGTTCAATCTTGCCATCTCATGTTTGACCACCTCCAGCTTACCTTGATTCATTGATTTGACATTCCAGGTTCCTAAACAATATTGTTCTTTACAGCATCGGATTTTCTTTTCACCACCAGACTCATCCACAGCTGAGTGTCCTTTCGGCTTTGGCCCAGCCGCTTCACTCTTTCTGGCGCTACTTGGAAATACCCTTTGCTCTTCCCCAGTAGTATATTGGACACCTTCCGACCTGAAGGGATCATCTTCCGGCGTCATATCTTTTAGCCTTGTGATACATTCCATGGGGTTTTCTTGGCAAGAATACTGGAGTGGGTTGCCATTTCCTTCTCCAGTGGACCACATTTTGTCAGAACTCTCTGCCATGACCTGTCCGTCTTTGGTGGCCCTGCATGGAATAGCTTATGGCTTCACTGAGTTATGCAAGCCCCTTCGCCACAACAAGGCAGTGATCCATGAAGGGGTTCCAAACATGAGGCTGTGGTAAATGGATCATACTAGCAATGTAACTAAGAAAAATAATCTAATCCTACAAAAGTAACTTGAAGGGCCTGTGACCTACATGAAGAGGTGGTGTAAACTAAATAGTTTAATGCTATTTAGTAGAGACAGCCTCTGCATAGTGTTGGAGCTCCATGCGACCCCAAAAATGCTTCTATGTGACCTAGGGACTAATGTCAGAATCCTATAAATGGCAGCTTTAGTAATGTCTCTCATGGAGATGAGTGTGGCACCCCCACAGAAAGCTTGATGGTGTGCTTGAGGTAATGGATGGGGTCCAAAGACCCCCATGTGTAAGTGGAAAGCACTTCTGTCTGTGCATGGAGGGAATATTAGAGAATACATGCTTTATATATTTCCCTAAAGGATCTGATTGCATAATAATGAGGACTTACTGTTACCAATGTGGTATTAAGCCAGAAAGAAAATTTGAGAAGTGAGGCTTGCCTTGTCAAACAAATTCTTCTACCCCATACTGGAAAATGCATGTCAGACAGCAGTACTAGATGAGCAGGTGTATGGAAGATAATATGATGTGTCTTATCTCTGGTTATGAATCATTATATTTCATCCTTAAATATAGTATTTTGACTCGCTAGTATACCTGTGTATGCTGCAGATTCTAAGCTTTCCAATTCAGCATTTCCTTAGTCACTAGAGATCCATGATGTTTCATTTTTATTATCTCTGTAGCTATTTCAAAGACACAGATTGAGAGCCATGATGCTTAAAACATGTGGTTGCTTTTCACAGATTATAAGAGCAAATCACTGTCCTATAATAATTCTTGAATTTCAAACATGGTCCAGCACCCTGGATAGATAGATAGATAGATAGATAGATAGATAGATAGATAGATAGATGATAGATAATTGGATTCAGTCATGACAGAGGCATTATAATTAGTGATCTGTACTACTACAGCTGACACTGAAACGAGTGACAGAACTGTCTGACTTATAGTGATGTCCGAATAAGCATTGTTCGAGATAACTAGCATTCTCTGAGTATTGTCTTGCTGCTCGTCTTGTGCCCACTTCCCATTCACGTTTGTGATCATTGCTTGCTCTTCGTGAATGGGAAAGCTGCACAAATTGAGCAGCATTTGAAGGGGAGATTTGTGCAAATCTCCCAAAATTTGTCCAAATTTCCTCCGTAGACCAAAGTGGGGCTGATTATGTCTACAGAGGAAATTTGCACAAATCAAACTGGGAATTGGGATCGAGGGAAACATGAGCATGTGTTCGACAACTGGAGAATATTTTTGGTGGGCATGAGCTTGCACTCGTATCTGGGGCTTTGAATGGGGTATGCTCGCATGCTTTGTGAACAAAACTGAAATTCTCATACATCCTTACTGAGTTAGTCCACTTTCCAAGAAAACTGTTATCTTTCCACTACTTGATGCCTCCTCAGTCACATGCCTATCTTGTTCCTCACCAGTGGCCCAAAAAGAACTTCTCTATCCTAGTCACCATCGGGGCTCAGGGAAAACAACAGTGAACAACACCTCAGACAACTGATATGACACAGTTGCTGGAGAAATACACTGGATTCAGGTTCTGAAGTGAACCACCTCAGTCCTCACCACCTAGGCTAATGTAATGTGTTGAAACATTGTTCTAATTCAGAATCCACACTTCAACAAGAAAAAAACAACACCCTTAGGGAGAGCGTTCTTCACATTGCTCAACCAATGTACACAAACACTCTGCTATGTTGCTTTAAGATCCTGCCAAGGTTCATCTAGCATGCTTCCCATTTCCTGTCATCTGCTTCTACCAACTATCCCTTCATCTTGGGCTGAACACACATTTCCAGGCCCAGAACTTTTCTCTTTCATGTGTGCTACTTTGCTGCGTGGTATACCCAGTTAGAACTTCATGCCCTGTGATACACCCATTGTTGCATTTAGGCAATGTCCATTTTGATGGTGCCAGCCAATCACACTGGGAGGGCAGCCATCTGCTTTGAAGGACCTCCACACTGAGTGCATAGCCATAAGACTGAGGCTACAGACCTTTGACTCAAAGATCCAGGGAGACCCGAGCCTCGTAATGGGTATAAGCAGTGTGACTGTTAAAGAGTGTTGGCTTTCAGCTCAGTGGTTTACCCTTCCTGCAGCCATGCTAAGAGCCAAGAACATTGTGCTTGGCTTTTTGCAGGATTTTATGCCAGGTGCATCCAATCCTTAGCTAGTTTCACCCCTTTGCCTCCTCCCTTTCCACAGTTTCCTTGCTTCTGTCCATATTTGTTATGTTCCTTGGATTTTTCAAGGTTTAGGAGAGGCTTCGCTTCAGCACCATCCATTTCAAATACTATATTTGCAACCTTATTCCTCACCATGCAGTCTCAGGGGTTTTTAATAACAACAGCTTAGCCTGCCATCAGTCCCCCATCACTGACTAGATTAGTCTCCGTCTGCATAAAGCCACCAGTGTGCTGCAGTCTTTCAGATGGAGGCAGTTATTATTCTGTTGTGCATTAGTGGCCTGGAGAACCTACAGTAGCTAGAGATGTATGGATTTTGTAAAATCCATTCTGTCTGCATTTTGCAGATTGTCAGGGGCCTTTCATTTCATTGTCTGCTCATTGATGTAATCAGGTTTTTCCAGTTTCCTGAATTTGCACAAATTTGCATTTGCACTAATTTGCACTTGTGAAATGTGCATATCACCCCCAGATGTGCATGTTCACACTTTAGCCTATGAGGGAATGTGCATTTTCAGCTGGCGTTTATTTATTTTATGTATTTTTCTATGGCTACATTTGTGAAAAATTCCAGAATGTTAAAAACAGGCCTGCAAGTCTGCAAATCTGTGTGACTCAAAAAAGACAGCCTGCTGTGGAATCCACAGGTCAGATTCATAGCAATCCAAACTCATTTGATTCTGTTGCAGATTTCTCTGACATCCCTAACCAGTGGCCAGTGGCCCCAGTGAATTTCCAAATGATTGTGAACAACCAGGAAGTGAAGCCCTCTGCTTCCTCCTTCCTATGAAACAGGTAAATATACCAAGTCTAGTTTTATTTCTCTTTCACCTGATATTGCTCAAAATCTATGCCTTCTGCTTCACATGGCCAACACTAGCCCATTCAAACTTAAGTTTCTCCATTGCATTTAGGCCTCCAAAGACCAACTTGCCTCTCTCTCCCCTATCGCCCTCCCCACTCCTTATTTGGCAAACCATAGCTCCCTGCCCCTGCTCTCTCATTCTCTCTCTCTCTCTCTCCCCCACCCCCTCCATTATCCACCCTGTCACTGTTGTTGGGAATCATAAAAGCAACTGTCTGCAGGTTCAGTGCTGGGGTTGTGGTGATATACTGATCAGTTATTTCCTTCTATAGAAAATGGTGGTAAAAAAAAAAAAAATGCTTTTGAACTTACTGTTTCTCAGTGCTCCTGAACTAATTTTCTCACTGTGATCCAGCACAGTGTCTAATCTGTCATGTATGTGCCATGCCTCAACAAAAGATCCTAATATTTTCATGTACAGATGTTTAGGTATACATATGTGAATTATGTATAGGCTCCCAAAGCAGCTTACATATGATCAGTAAAACAAGACAGACCCTGGCCCTCAGCTTACAGTCTAGAAAGACTCACAAGGAAAATGGAGTGGAGAGGGGAGAGGGGAAAATATTAAGTCTTTACACAGGGCTGGTGGAATGGACCCACTTCCAGCACTTCTCCCTCAGTACAGCCTGCTGGAATGGCTGCTACTGCTACAGGTGAGGGAGGAGGAATGTTCATGGAGGTAGTCTTCAGCCGGGCTGAAGGTATGAATGAAGGCGTGGGGAAGGGAACAGTTTCTGTAACACTGTTGCTTGGCAATCAGAACATGAGCTGGAGATTAGGGATGGGCAATCTCACTGTGGTGTGGGTCGCGTCGCGTGTAGTTTGCCAGACCCCCACCAGCCAGCTACCCCTGCTTACCACACACAGCAAGTTGCCGGGTGATCCATAAGCGACTGGCGTATGCTGCGTGGCTGACCAATCCCTCAGCAAGCTGCCATTTTGTGTAAAAATGGTGGCTCGACCATTCTCGTAAAGGCTGATTTTACACAAATGGAGGCTGAAAAGCAGCACTTCATGCAAAATTGCATGTGGAAATGGCCATTTACACCTTTAATCTTGCATAAATGGTCACTATATGGCTACCATTTGTATAAAATCAGCCTTTACGAAAAAGTCCAAACCACAGTTTTGCAATTCACCAATGGATCAGGGATCCCTGTGCTTGCCCAGCTCGGCACATGCCAAGTTGGGCAAGCACATGTTCTGTGGACTGGTGTCCAGGGGGTCAAGCCAGTGATTTCTTGCCAGGCCTTGAGCTCCAGCCAGACACCCGCAACATCCCTACTGGAGATTAGCATTTATGTGAATTTTCACTAGGATGTGCTAGAAAAAATTACCTCATGATTTTAAAAAGTCATCCTGTCTACCTTTTGCCCTGCCCTCATGCATTAACATAGCTTCCCAGTAAAAGCAGCCAAGTAACCCCTTTGCAGTAGGTGGTCTTGCTTCCCACACACATATATACCTCCTGATTGCCCAGTGGCACAGACACCAGCCTCCCAGAAGCCTACAACTCCTTTACCATGCTATTAACTCTTTGGTTATGTCTTCCTGTTCCTGTGCTCCTGTCTGTGAATGATATCTCCCTTTACTGTGTTTTGCCTTCATTCATGGCATTCAGTCCAAATTAAGATTTCTCTTTCAGGCAAAGTTTCTGCCTTTCTGAATCAATTGTGAAGAGCTTAGAAGTTTTCCGCACTTTAACAAAATGAGATGTCAATTACATAACTTTATAGCCCTAACGGGTAGGAGAAGAGGATCGGAGTAGTTCGACCTAACTGTGAGGGTAACTGCACATTGTACATTCTTCTCTGCAGGATCCCTTCATTTTCTCCCAGGGAGCTGCCAATCCTGAATTTTGACAAACAGTTGAATTAATTGACATTATAAAATGGAAATGAAGATGAAGCCATCCTGACCATTTTCCACTTCAGCCATGAGGTGAACTCCTCTTTCTCTTTCTGTTAAAGTTTGTATTCATTATGCTGTCTCAGTTATTGGGCCTGTTGTTGAAGTGGCACAACCAATGAAGGAATGAGAAAAAACCCAAACATGAAATGATAGAGGAACTTCCCTTTCCTCTGCAAACTGATAATAATTAAAAACAAAAACTACTGAACTGTGCCCTCAACCAAATGCAAACTGAAAATTTACATGAAAATAGACTAAAGGGAATATGAGGCAGAGATGGATTTATCAAAGTCAATCTTTCTCCTCAGCTTCTGAATTTCAACTAACTTCAGTCCTTTTTCTTATTTCTCTAGGTTTAATGAATACTAATTAACAGCAGTAGTGATTATTACTCAATTGCTAGGTAGGTATAGAAGATACTGCAATGTTATATTTATGATGAATCATTTATATACATATAAATATATACACATTCCCTACTTATGACAAGGAGTCTTATGTCAGTTTTAAAGGAAGTATGTAAGGAAGCTTTATTTGAAGTATTCCACACACAAAATATTTGTTCCTTTTATCAATCCACATTCCACAGACAATATTGAGTTCTCAGATCAAAGTTCGTTTCTTGGATTCCTTTTTTCTTTCTTATCTCCATACATCTATCTATCTATCTATCTATCTATCTATCTATCTATCTATTTTACAAAGAATCTTTTGCCTCTTTGCTACATTCATACAAAAGGCACTCAGGTATTTTTAGATGCACTACATTACTGCAAACTGAACCATCTTCCCACCACCACCTCAGATTCTTATTACTAAAGAATTAATCCACTTTGTTCTTTGGCTGCAGGATAAAGAGCCCTGAGACAATTTCCCAGTGATTATGATTGATTGATTGATTGACTGATTGATCACAAGGGTGGAGAAGCAGTTGTATGATTGCTTCTGTTGGCATCAGGAGTCAGCATCATTGGGCACCTGCTAGGGACCATATCCCTGGAGGGGAGCAGTGTCTAATTCCGGTGCCCCCTGCCCTGCTCCTCCTCTGTGCTGTTGCTGCCTGTTTACCTGCTCTCCCCATGTATGGAGGCAGTGATGAGGGCAAGGAGAAGGAGCCACAACTTCCACTGGCTTTGTCCTCTCCTTCTGGGCAGTGGTACAGATTCAGCCCAGAGGGAGAGGGCAAGTGACTTGGATTCCTGCATTGAGCAGGGGGTTGGACTCGATGGCCTTGTAGGCCCCTTCCAACCCTACTATTCTATGATTCTAAGTGAATGGGCAGTGGTTAAGGCAAGGGAGTGAGTCCAAACCCATGGAGTGCATTTGCCCAAAGATGCCCCCCACCCAAATCTGGAGCTGGCACTGCTCATGAGCCCAGATCCCAGTTTAGTGTGCCACTGGAAGAGCTTTGAAAAGCTCACTTGGTGGCCATGCATTGAACAAAGACCTGGGCCCATGGTGAATTGTTCAGATGGATTTTACCACACCAACCTTAAATCAGCATTAAATCCAGGTGAACTACCAGTGAAAAATATGTTCAAATACTGATTTGATTCAGTTCATGTTTGCAGCCTTGAATATCATTTTCAAGAAGCAGATGGATGAAGCCCACAGCTATGCTCCCAGACTGACACACAGGTATTATACAAAACCCACCACCTAACTGCACCAATCCACACAAAATCATGGGCCAATTAAAGGGTCACCTGATCCTTAAATAGTATCATTCAAGTTAAACAGGTGTAGATCTGCTCAATGCCTGGATGGGAGATCATTGCTCCATGTAAGCTGCACTAAAATTTCTAAAAGAAAGAATTGCATACATAAGTAAATAAATACACTCATGTATACAATATCTGCTCACACTTTATTATTATTATTATTATTATTAAGATCAGCCTCGGATGGCCTTCTCTCTGTCCCATCAGCCAGGACAGCTAGACTGGTGGGGACGAGGGAGAGGGCCTTTTCTGTGCTGGCCCCCACTCTGTGGAATTCCCTCCCTAGGGAACTCCGTCATGCCCCCTCTTTAATGAGCTTCCGTCCTGCATTAAAAACGTTGTTCAGGCAGGCATTTGGGGTTGGTTAGGGTATTTTAGAAAATGTTTGTATTGTAGAATTTTATTGTTTTAAACTGTTTTATTGTATGCTGTACATCGCCCAGAGTGGCTGGGCGGCCAGCCAGATGGGCGATTAATAAATTTTATTATTATTATTATTATTATTATTATTAATATCCTGCCTTTTCCCAATATGGGACTTTCCTCCCATATTAATAAATCATTTTCAAGATTTCTTTCAACAAAATGAATGGGATAGCCCTTGCAGAGGGGAAGGGAGTTCTAATGGTGTCATGCAAACATTTCTATTGGTGTACCAGTGCTTACACATGGAAACTCTGGATTAGCTGTTTGTGTACAATACATAGTAACAGAAAAGTAGTTAAAAGCACCCATCATGCACATCCCCCCATTCTTTGACAACATGGCCACAACATACAGCGATGCCATTCTTCCACTTTTGAATGCAAAGCAAATGAGTATTTTTTTTGCAGTTCTTCTATTGCTTGAGAAAATATTATTTTTGAACTTGTATATATGAAGGCATAAGTAATCATTCTGTGGATTATGCTCAGAGGCTGAACTTTGTAATCCTCCTGTAGCTATTTACTTACTTGGTAGCTGCTTTGGATATTATGTAATTAGGTAGGCCTGGGATAGGCAACCTTTTTGGGCCTGCAGGTACATTTAGCAATTTGAGAAACTGTCCTGGGCACCTAGGGATGTTGGAGAAATCTGCACTGGAATCAAATGTGTTCAGATTTCTAAGAATCCTACCTGAAGATTCTGCAGCATTGCGGCTTTTTCAGAGTTGCATGGATTCCACAGACTTGCAGACCAGTTTTTGTACTTTCTGGAATTTTACAAAAATGTAGTCACACAAAAATAAGTGAAATAAAACACACCAGCTGAAAATGTGCATTTCCTCCCTAGGCTAAAGCATGAAAATGAGCATGGGGGGACTGCACATTTTGGAGGGATTTGCACATATGTGCAAATGTGAATTTGCACAAATTCAGGACATTGGGAAAAAACCCAATTCTGTCAGTGAGTGGATGATGGGATGGAAGGCACCTGACACAAACTGCAAAATGCAGATGGAACAGATTTTACAAAATCTGTACATTCCTATGGGCACCACTACAACATGACTGCCATGGGAGGCATAGCTAGTCACAACTGAGTACAAGGCAGAGGTGGGGGGCTGATCCCCAACATAATAAACAACCCCTATGAATCCAGTTTTCAGCACCTACAGACAGAAACCTATTTTGCAGAAGGTAAACTTTTTTTCTCCCTGTTCCCTCTATGCCAGCCAACTCACTCTCATCTCTTTTTTCTCTCTCACTCTAGATCACCACCAATACACTCCCTCCCTTTCAGAATTTGCTGTTGTTGTTTTTAGAAAAGTGGGAGGGGTAAAGCACTTCAGTGGGCACCAAGAAAAGTGTCCAGAGGTACACAGGTGCCCTGATATAGGCCAGACATCCCCAACCACTGCCCTCCAGATGTGCTGGACTGCAACTCCAACCATTCCTAGCCAATACACCCAATGGTTATGCTGTCTGGAAATGATGAATGTCTGACACATCTGGAGGACACCAGGTTGGGGAAAATTGATGTAGGTTTCTTTCCATTTTAATTTTGCCTCATTTTTTTTTCCTGCGGAACATCTCATTCTTGGACCATGCAATGTAAAACATTGAAGCGGGGGGGGGGGGTAGGGAGGGAAAGGGAGAGAAGAACTTATAGGAGTTTGGACCTGGAATCTGGAAAACTTGTGTTCATATCTCAACTCAGCTGAGGATTCAGTTGGCCTTGGGCAAGCCACTTCCTTTCAATCTCAATTCCCAATTGGTAAAATCGGCACCATAATGATTACAATGTACGCCAGTTGTGATTGTGGTCAAAGTCTCGATTGTAAAGCACTCCGGACATTACAAGAGCTATGTAATAGAGAGTTATCATTAGGGCAAATAAAATAGTTTGCACAACGAAAAAGTGTGTGTTTGTGTGTGTGTGAATGGATAGATAAATGATAGTAGCAGTTGTATAAAAGGGGGTTCTTTGTTCAGACCTAATTTAACTTCCACTCCCACTATCAGCCATTACATTTGCCATAAGAAACATAAGCATGCTGGAATTAATCCAGCTGCTCATATAACAATTACCTATGGAGCATATTTAATGGACTAGATTTTTTATATATACCTGCATGTATATGCAAAACAAAACTTAGCATGAATTTTTAACATAGATCTTTAAGGATTTTGCAACTGTATAAGAAATATCATTGTATTTAAGTAAGGGAAAGGTTTCCCCCCCCCTTTCTGTCTATAGCTAAAGAGAGAAAGACACTCTTTAGTATTTCTCTCTCTCTCTCTCTCTCTCTCTCTCCCTCTCTTCACACACACACACACACACACACACACACGAAAATCTCTCTTTAGTTACTTATTTCTTTTCCCCATGGTCAGGTTGGCTGCATCTCCAAACACTTGTAAGTACTGTATGTTCTGTCATATCCTGAAGTCATGCATTAGCACCTTTTCATTCAGCAAAGGGTGAGAACAGATATCTTTTGGCAGCTGACAGCAGGGAGCAGGCAGAAAGGAGGGGAAAGAAGCTGTAGGACTAGGACACGGTGGTGGCCTAGTGGCTAGCATGGCTAATGTACCAGCTGTGAATAACCTTTTTTTTTCCTTATCCCATCCACCCAACAGATGTCTCTCTGTCATTGTCATGTCCTCAAGCTATCCTGGTAAATGATTTGTGCATTATAAGTGAGTCACCAAGGTGGCAATTGAACCTCTTCACAGCTCAAAATTGTTGATGTGTGCACTGAGAGTGAAGTGTATGTGTGGGTGAGAGAGAGGGAGGGAGAGAATGAGAATGGAAGAGGAAAAATAGGGAGGGAGGGGAGGAAAAGAGAAATGTCAAGGTTACCTTGTTTTGGCTGGAGAATCAAATGGGAGGGCAAATGAATGGCTGGCTCAGTTTGGTCTTTTGGATCTCCTTGAGCAAGGCAGCCCCTTCCCGCCTCCTCAAAGTGATGTAAATATCACTTTGAAAAATTAAAAAATGAAGAAGGCAGCAATCTATATTGTATGCATGCTTTTATAATGTGGAAAGAATGTTAATAAATATACAGTGAGGCTGCAAAGTTTGCCAGTATAAATAATGTAGCATTTCAAAGTGTGTCAGTAAATGTAATTGAATTTTTCAATGTAAAAAATATAGTTCAGTTATATATTGGAGTCATGCTTGACATTAGTTGGGCATTAGTAGATATTAATTAGATACTACTCACTTCTTTCCAGTTTCTTTTCCTCCCATACTAAATGAATAATCAGGAGATAAAAATTTGCAAGCATGCAATTTCGGGATATTTTTATTCTTCTTCTCAAAAACAAGCTGCCTGGTAATTTTTAGTGTGGGTAAATAAATGCCTTACAAAATCCTTATCAGTGCACTGTCTAAAACATGATATTTCCAATACGAACACAATATGGAGAAGCTAATCCATTATAACACTTTGTAATGATAATAAGGCTACACTGAACAAGTAGCCTAAGGAGAAGATAGAGTAATAGTCACCTTTAAGCAGAAGAAGAATAGCAAGTAATTGTACATTTTTACAGGCAGCTGATGACAACATTTCCCATGACTTTGAACTTACTTTGGCCGTCACCGTTCTGGAAAACATTCTGCATATCAATCAGACAGCAATATTTCTTGCATGACATTTGCAACGTAATGTCTAGAAATTTACTTATGTGATCTTTGCTTCTTGGCACCCTGCTCATATGTAAATATATTAGTTGGGGTGTTTGCCTTATGCTGGAGATGCTGTCTACAGCTCTTGTGCAGGGCTATCGTGACCTCCATATATCTAGCAAATACAGGCTATATTTTCTCCTTGTTGCTGATCATCCAGCAGGCAGCACTTCATCTTGTTAATCAGGCTGTTTTGTTGCATCAGCTAAGCACAGCACTTGCTTTCCTTCCTTCCTGTATGATTTACTTTGATGGTATCTTATTAATCCTTCTTTGTTTATCCATAGTGCAAGAATCTAGCTGTCCAGATCCATGTTTTCATCATGTTTGGGTGTTTTCCCCCCCAGAGTCGAACATGTTTTCGTTGTGTTTTTCTGATGACTTTCTTGACCTTGGATTTGGTCACTTACAAATAAAAAGTGCCAAAGAAAATGAGAGTCAATGTAGTAGACTATATATCCAGGAGTGGTGGCATCCAGATTTACACTGGATCAACTGCGCTGTCAGAAGCTGGACTATCCTGCCTCATGCTCCCCATGACAGCCCCTCCAGCCCCCTGGAAATGCTACACAGTCAGGAAAACTTGCTGAATGGGGTGAGCTGCGGGGCATCCCAGAAAATTGGATGGAGAGCCCTTCCATGAGTGGAGCCCTTTATCTCATGGAAGGCAGATCCAACCCTAGAAATCCCTCTTAGGTGCATACAATGGTTTGGTTTGCTCTTGAATACTGTGGCTTCTCCTTCTTGAGCTTTTCTATGCTGGGCTGTTAATTCACTGTATCTACTTTTGGTTTTGTAGCAGAATTGAGATCTGAGGTCTACACAAAGAGCTTTTCCTTTCCTGCCTTTGTGCTACATAACCTCCAGGTGGAGTTGTGCTATCACAGAACACAATTACACAAGTAAGAAAAACATTTTCTTTCACTTCCACAAATACAATTCCATCTTCCCTGCTTTAACTCCCCACCTCCAAACACACTTTTTAAAAAACAGAAGTGAAACTGGAAGGTCACAACATCATCTAAAGAACCTGTAAACAACCATGAGTTAAAAAATGATGAGCGCACAATAAATGCGTCATGTAGAAAAGCTCCTTTTATCCTAACAGCTATACCTCCCTCTATGTCAGAGCATGGGAGGCTACTGTCAAAAAGAAGGAACTCAAAAGCCCTGCTCCATCATGAAGACTCTCTCATAGACAGCCTTCTGGATCAGGAGCATGGAATTTTGGATCTGGCTTCAAATATCAACTCAGTCATGGACTTGTGTAATCTTTCCCCCACCCCACTTGTCAAAGTCCTGACCTTTTAGTAGGGATGTCTGTTCTTTGAAAATCCAGCCCTTTTTGTGCCTGATGGATCGAAAAATTGCACAAATTCAAGCTGCAAATTGCATAATTTGCACAAATTCTAGCTGTAACTTGCACAAATTCCACTCACAATTTGCACAAATTACACTACTTACAGCTGTGATTTATGCACATGAAGTAAATTATGGTCGGAATTTGCACAAATTATGCAAATTGCAGCTACAATTTGTGTAGCTTTCTATTGATAAGGACCTCCCCCCCCCCCCGATAATCTGCGAGGTGGCCCAACTCAATGCAGATCAAGTCGGGGCAGCTTGTGGGGAAGTAAGCTGAAGTCCAGGGGGCCGAGCCGCTGAAAGCTTGGTGAACACCCCACCCCACCCCATGGACAGATTCCTTTGACATACCTGCTTTTTTGTAATTAGCATGTAGAACTTTGGGGCAAACTACAAGGTACCCCCAAATACCCTCACAAGTCTTTATTTAAAACTCCATGGGGGTTAAGCCTGTGTGTGTGATTGTGTGTGTGAGAACTACGATTTGGAGAGGAGAAATGTTAGGTAAAGGGTTAAGAACTCCTCTTCTTGCCACTTCTTGGCTCTTAGTCAACCACCTCAAAGTAGCTTTGCATGTTAAAAAAGGGCCATCAGGCTTTATTTCCAATGTGTGTAGTGTATGGTTGTTTCATCCCATGTGTGCATGTCCCTCCCAATATAGTTGGGAAAGCTAAAGAAAACAAAGTTGATCTGCTTATATAAACAGGTAGAGAAAGAGTAGTTCAATGTGTGCTAATGCTGAATGCCATTTTAAAAACCTGCACTGTATGTTCTAGAGCTGTGTGCAAATGGCCTTTCCAAATTCTCCAGCCTATTTGTGGGAAGAGAAATTGTGAGGGACAAATTTCATCAAATTTCTCCTAGAGGAGAAGAAATTCTCCAACAGTTTCTCACAGATAGGGCTTATTATTGGCAGGGGTTTTCGCACAGCTTCTTTCTTTTTTCCTAAGGGTTTTTGGTTTATTAGGGTCTCATGTGGCACAGAGTGGTAGGTGGCAGTATTGCAACCAAAACTCTCCCCATGACCTGAGTTCAATCCCAGTGGAAGCCAGGTCTCGGGTAGCCATCTCAGGTCGACTCAGCCCTCCATCCTTCCAAGGTTGGTAAAATGAGTACCTTTGCTGGGGAAAAGGTGGTAATGACTGGGGAAGGCAATGGCAAACCACCCCGCTATAGTCTGCCATGAAAACACCAGTATAAGCAGGCATACCTCTAGGGGTCAGTAATGACCCAGTGCTTCCACAGGAGGAACCTTTCCTTTCCTTTTTGGTTTATTACACTGATCTTGCAAGTGGCAGCAGCAACAACTATACTTAGGCTTCCCCTTTGCTGAGGCAGACTTCTGAATTTCTTTTGGGTTTTGAGCTTACCTCACTGCAACCCCTTCATGGATCACTGCCTTGTTGTGGTGAAGGGGCTTGCATAACTCAGTGAAGCCATAAGCTATGCTGTGCAGGGCCACCCAAGATGGACTGATCATGGCAGAGAGTTCTGACAAAATGTGGTCCACTGGAGAAGGAAATGGCAACCCACTCCAGTATTCTTGCCAAGAAAACCCCATGGAACGTATCACAAGGCTAAAATATATGATGCCAGAAGATGAGCCCCTCAGGTCAGAAGGTGTCCAATATACTACTGGGGAAGAGCGGAGGGAATTTCCAAGTAGCTCCAGAAAGAGTGAAGCGGCTGGGCCAAAGCCAAAAGGACACTAAGCTGTGGATGTGTCTGGTGGTGAAAAGAAAGTCCGATGCTGTAAAGAACAATATTGTTTAGGAACCTGGAATGTCAGATCAATGAATCAAGGTAAGCTGGAGGTGGTCAAACATGAGATGGCAAGATTGACAATCAACGTCTTGGGAATCAGCAAACTAAAATGGACAAGCATGGGCGAATTTAATTCAGGTGACCATTATATCTACTACTGTGGGCAAGAATCCCTTAGAAGAAATGGAGTAGCACTCATAGTCAACAAAAGGGTGGGAAAAGCAGTACTGGGGTACAATCTCAAAAATGATAGAATGATCTCAGTACGAATCCAAGGCAAACCATTCAACATCACAGTAATTCAAGTCTATGCCCCAACCACTGAGGCCGAAGAAGCTGAGAGGTTGATCGGTTCTATGAAGACCTACAACACCATCTAGAACTAATACCAAAAAAAGATGTCCTTTTCATCGTAGGGGATTGGAATGCTAAAGTAGGAAGTCAAGAAGTCACCGGGATAACAGGCAAGCATGGCCTTGGTGTACAAAATGAAGCAGGACAAAGGCTAATAGAGATTTGCCAAGAGAAAATGCTGATCATAGCAAACACTCTTTTCCAACAGCACGAGAGGAGACTCTACACATGGACATCACCAGACGGTCAATATCGAAATCAGATTGATTATGTACTTTGCAGCCAAAGACGGAGAAGCTCCATACAGTCAGTAAAAACAAGACCTGGAGCTGACTGTGACTCAGATCATGAGCTTCTTATTGCAAAATTTCAGCTTAAATTGAAGAATGTAGGGAAAACCATTAAACCATTCAGGTATGACCTAAATCATATCCCTTATAAATATACAGTGGAGGTGATGAATATATTTAAGGGATTAGACCTGATAGACAGAGTGCCTGAAGAACTATGCGCGGAGGTCCATAACCTCTTGTTGAGGGTGAAAGTGGAGAGTGCAAAAGCTGGTTTGCAACTCAACATTAAAAAAACTAAAAACATGGCATCTGGCCCCATCAATTCCTGGCATATAGAAGGGGAAGAAATGGCAGCAGTGAAAGATTTTATTTTCTTGGGCTCCAAGATCACCGCAGATGGTGAGTGTAGCCATGAAATTAAAAGATGCTTGCTCCTTGGGAGGAAAGCTGTGGCAAACAGCATAGTAAGAAGCAGAGACATCACCTTGCCGACAAAGGTTCATATAATCAAAGCTATGGTTTACCCGGTAGTAACATATGGATGTGAGAGCTGGACTATAAGGAAGGCTGAGTGCTGAAGAATTGATGCTTTCGAATTGTGGTGCTGGAGAAGACTCTTATGAGTCCCCTGGACTGCAAGGAGGTCAAATCAGTCCATCCTGAAGGAAATCAACCCTGACTGCTCATTGGAAGGACAGATACAGAAGCTGAAGCTCAAATATTTTGGCCACCTAATGCAAAAACTCCCTGGAAAAGACCCTGATGCTGGGAAAGATTGAAGGCAGAAGGAGAAGGGGATGGCAGAGGATGAGATGGCTAGATAGCATCACTGATGCAATGAATATGAACTTGAGCACACTCTGGGAGGGAGCGGAGGACAGGAAGGCCTGGCGTGCTATGGTCCATGGGGTCACGAAGAGTCGGACACAACTTAATGAGTGAACAACAACGATCACTGCAAGGTGGCTGAGGGTTCTGTGTGTGTTTCTTTCCATTGCTCTGTAGCTTCCCAGGCCACCTACCATTCCTGAACTGTAAAAGCCCCGTGGGATGAATTTCCACATGATGTCTTCCTCATAATAGCTTCTAGGGATGAACGAAAGTCCCTTACCTGATCCCACAGCTTGCTTTGCGGTGGGGGGGGAGGCGCTCCGTCCCTCCCCACAAAATTCTGGGCAGGGTGGGAGGCGCCCCATCCCTCCCCGCCGAAATTCGGGCCAGGGGGGAAGCGCCCCGCCCCTCCGGCCACGAATCTTGTCTCCTGCCGTAGCCGCCGCCGTTTGCGTCCCTGCAGTCAGCCGTGATAGGCTACATAAATCCTTACGTAGCCTATCACGGCTGACTTTGGGGGGGGGGAAGCACGTACGCAAATGGTGTCGCCCATGGGCGCCGCCATTTGCGCACACGCTTTTTTTTTTCCCCCAAAGTCAGCCGTGATAGGCTACATAAGGATTTACGTAGCCTATCATGGTGTTTTTTGAAAATCTAGCCATGATAGGCTACGTAAATCTTTACGTAGCCTATCACATTTGTTGTTGTTTTACTTGGAAATGGCAGCGGCAGCAGCCGGTAGGAAGACCAGCCGCCGCCGCACCACCGCCGGGAGCCGCCGGGAGCCGCCAGCGCCAGGGACATTCAGCAAAGGTAAATCCCATTCCGGGGGGGTGGCAGACCCTTTCTCTACCAATTTCAGGGGTCCAAATGCGTTGGCATTCGGCCTCCCAGAGATTCATGGAGAAATTCTCTGACATCCCTAGCTTTAATTGCAGTGGAAGGTGAGGAGGCTACAGGCTGCCACAGATTATTGTACAATGAAAGACAGGACAGTCATGTACACGCCTCAGCCACCTCATAAGTAAAGTATGGACAAGAACCCCAGACGCAACCCATGAGAATTTCTCCGAAATTTCTTCTTTGAATTTCTTTTTGAAAGTAATTTATTTTCTATCAAATTGAATGAGAACGGTCGAAAAAAATGTGGGAAAAAATTTTGGCACAGTACTAGCATGTTCATCTCTGCCATAAAGTGGCTGCAAAATGTGACCATGAAGTGAATAGTGTAGGCCGACTCAAGGGTATCTTTCAGCGAGTCTCTCTTTCTCAGGTTTATTTCACTTCTTAGGAACTGTGAGTGGTCATGACCTTCTTTAGCGATGTGGTGAGGACAGTTAAGCTAAGGACTGGAAAAACTGTTTCTTGTTAGGCTTGCCAGGTCACATATAAGTAACCTGGAGATCCTACCTTATTCCATAACAGCATTGCAGCTGTGAATTGGTCAGCAGTCACTACGCCTTTCACCGGGTTCCTCTCTGAGATCTGCACATGCGGGTTGGGTGGAGATGTATGAAGGTGCTGGAGGGGCAGACGGGACCACAATGAGAAGAGAGCAGTGGCTGCATCCCCCTTCCGACAGCAATAGTGCTGTTAGACTCTAATGGTGGTGGGCAAGCTCTTTCAGCCTAGGGGCCAAATTCAATTTTGGAGAAGCTCTCAGGAGCTGGAGAACAGTGGAGTGCAGGGCTGAAGGTGAAGGGGGCCAGGCCAAAGGCAAAAATTTTTTTTAGGGGAGGGCTAAAAATACAGAACCGCCCAGCATTGTTGTTGTTGTTCAGTCGTTAAGTCGTGTACAACTTAGGGATGTACGAAATTGGCCTTACCTGGCTCTGCCGGGTTCCACTGGGAGAGGGAGGCACTCCATCCCTCCCCCCGGAATCCTGGCTGGCCAGCTCCGCTCCGCGGGGATTCCACAGAGCTGCCGGCCAGCTCCGGCAGCAGCCGGACATCTGGCCGCTGGCTAGCAGGGAGGCAAATGGCGGCGGCAGCCGTGATAGGCTATGTAAATCTTTACGTAGCCTATCATGTCTGACTTTAAAAAAAACCAAAAACACGCGCACGCCAATGGCGGCGGCTATGGCCGCCGCCATTTGCATTCCTTATTTTGGCCGTAAATAATAAAAATATAAACAAATATTTACGTAGACTAAGACAGAAAAAATAAGGGGAACGCAAATAGCATAGCGGACTCTATTTGCTTTCCCCCTTATTTTTGTCGTCTTAGTCTACGTAAATATTTACGTAGACTAAGATGGGCCAAAATAAGGAACGCAAATGGCGGCGGCCATAGCCACCGCCATTTGCGTACGCACGTGTTTGTTTGTTTATTAAAGTCAGACGTGATAGGCTACGTAAAGATTTACGTAGACTATCACATCATTTTTTGTTTTTTGTTTTTTAAACCTAGCCATGATAGGCTACATAAATCTTTATGTAGCATATCACGTCTTTTTTTTTTTTTCAAGACTGCAAATGGCGGTGGCAGCCGGTCGGAAGACCAGCTGCCACAGCTACCACCGCTGCAGCCGCAGCCACCGCCACCGCTGCCACCCAGAAGATCCGCCACAGGTAAGTCTCGTCCCGGGGGGGATCCGCGGGGGGAGGGGGGTGGCAGGCCATTCCGCCACGGAGTTTGGGGGGCCGAATGCACTGGCATTCGGCCTCACTGAGATCCGTGGCGGAATTCTCTGCCATCCCTACAACTCTTCGTGACCCCATGGACCATAGCATGCCAGTAGGGATGTACGAAAATCACTTACCTTTCCAGGATTATGCTGATGGTGGGGGGGGAGGCACTCTGTCCCTCCCCCCGGAATCCTGGATGGGGGGAAGGCGCTCCGTTCCTCCCCCCCTGGAATCCTGGCTGGCTGGCTGTGCTCCGCAGTGATTCTGCGGAGCCACCGGTTGGCTCCGCCAGCAGCTGGACATCCGGCCGCTGGCTAGCAGGGATGCAAATGGCGGTGGCCGTAGCCACCGCGCTTGCGTCCCTGCAGTCAGCCGTGATAGGCTATGTAAATGTTTACGTAGCCTATCACGGCTGACTTAAACAAAAAACAAAAAATGCGCGTACGCAAATGGTGGCGCCCATGGGCGCTGCCATTTGCGTTCCTTATTTTGGCACGTCTTAGTGTACATAAACATTACACTATTTGCGTTCCCCTCATTTTCGCCATCTTAGTCTATGTAAATGTTTATGTAGACTAAGACGTGCCAAAATAAGGAACGTAAATGGCGGCGGCCGTGGCCGCCACCATTTGCGTAGGTGCGTGTTTTTTTGTTTTTTTTTTTAAGTCAGCCATGATAGGCTACGTAAACATTTATTTAGCCTATCACGGTGTTTTTTAAAAAATCTAGCTGTGATAGGCTACGTAAATCTTTACGTAGCCTATCTTGTTTTTGTTTTTTTTTTAACTGGAAATGGTGGTGGCGGCGGCCGGTTGAAAGACCGGCCACCACCGCCGCCGCCACTGCACCGCCGGCGGAGGCACCGCCGCAGCTGCCGCCGCCAGGAAGATCCACCCAAGGTAAGTCCCATCCCTGGGGGGGGCGGGGGGCGGGCCGTTCCGCACTAATTTTGGGGGGCCGAATGCGCTGACATTCAGCCTTCCCGAGAACCTTGGAGGAACTTTCGTACATCCCTACATGCCAGACCTTCCTGTCCACCGCTCTCTCCTGGAGTGTGCTCAACTCCATATTCTAGGGATGGACGAAAGTCCCTTACCTGATCCCGACGCTTGCTTCGCGGTGGGGGGAGGCGCCCCGTCCCTCCCTGCCAAAATTCTGGCCAGGGGGGGCGCCTTGTCCCTCCGGCCGCGAACCTTGTCTCCTGCTGGGACGCAAATGGCGGCAGCCATAGCTGCCGCCGTTTGTGTCCCTGCAGGCAGCCGTGATACGCTACGTAAATCTTTATGTAGCCTATCATGGCTGACTTAAAAAAAAAAAAAAAAGCGTACGCAAATGGCAGCCTTAATGCATTCCTTATTTTGGCACATCTTAGTCTACATAAACATTACACTATTTGCGTTGCCCTTATTTTCGCCGTAGCTTACGTAAATGTTTACGTAGGCTACACATGCCAAAATAAGGAACGCAAATGGCGGCGCCCATGGGTGCCGTCATTTGCATATGCGCTTTTTTTTTTTCAAAGTCAGCCACGATAGGCTACGTAAAGATTAACATAGTCTATCATGGTGTTTTTTTAAAATCTAGCCATGGTAGGCTATGTAAATCTTTACGTAGCCTATCACGTTTGTTTTTGTTTTTGTTTTTTTTACTTGGAAATGGCGGCGGTGGCAGCCGGTCGGAAGACCGGCCACTGCCGCTGCTGCCGCCGCACCGCCACCGCACGCCGCTGCACCGCTGCCGGAGCCGCCGCCGCCAGGGACATTTGAGCAAGGTAAGTCCCGTCCTGGGGGGGGGCAGGGGGCCAGACCGTTTCTCCACCAATTTCGGGGGGCCAAATGCGCTGGCATTCGGCCTCCCCAAGATTCGTGGAGAAATTCTCTGACATCCCTACCATATTCATTGCTTAGGTGATGCTATCTAGCCATCTCATCCTCTGCCATCCCCTTCTCCTTTTGCCTTCAGTCTTTCCCAGCATCAGGGTCTTTTCCAGGGAGTTTTCTCTTCGCATTAGATGGCCAAAATATTTGAGCTTCAGCTTCAGTATCTGTCCTTCCAATGAGCAGTCAGGGTTGACTTCTTTTAGGACTGACTGATCTGACCTCCTTGCAGTCCAAGGGACTCTTAAGAGTCTTTTCCAGCACCACACTTTGAAAGCATCGATTCTTCGGCACTCAGCCTTTCTTACAGTCCAGCTCTCACAGCCATATCTTGCTACTGGGAAAACCATAGCTTTGATTATACGAACCTTTGTTGGCAAGGTGATGTCTCTGCTTCTTACTATGCTGTCTAGGTTTGCCATAGCTTTCCTCCCAAGGAGCAAGCGTCTTTTAATTTCATGGCTACAGTCACCATCTGTGGTGATCTTGGAGCCCAAGAAAATAAAATCTGTCACTGCTGCCATTTCTTCCCCTTCTATATGCCAGGAAGTGATGGGGCCAGATGCCATGATCTTCGTTTTTTTAACGTTGAGTTGCAAACCAGCTTTTGCACTCTCCACTTTAACCCTCAACAAGAGGCTCTTTAGATCTTCTTCACTTTCTGCCATTAGGGTGGTATCATCTGCATATCTGAGGTTGTTGAGAATTCTCCCGGCAATCTTAATTCTGACCTGTGATTCATTCAACCCGGCGTTTCTCATGATGTCCTCTGCATATAAATTCAATAAGCAGGGCGACAAGATACAGCCTTGTTGTACTCCTTTCCCAATTTTGAACCAATCGGTTGTTCCATGTCCGGTTCTTAGTGTTGCTTCTTGACCCTCATACAGGTTTCTCAGGAGACAGGTAAGGTGGTCTGGTACTCCCATCTCTTTAAGAATTTGCCACAATTTTTTGTGATCCACACAATCAAAGGCTTTAGCGTAGTCAATGAAGCAGAAATAGACGTTTTTCTGGAATTCTCTTGCTCTCTCCAGGATCCAGCAAATGTTGGCAATTTGATCTCTAGTTCCTCTGCCTCTTCAAAACCCAGCTTGTACTTCTGGTAGTTCTCGGTTCACATACTGCTGAAGCCTAGCTTGTATGATTTTGAGCATAACCTTGCTGGCATGTGAAATGAGCGCAATTGTACGGTAGTTTGAATACTCTTTGGGATTGCCCTTCTTTGGAACTGGAATGTAAACTGACCTTTTCCAGTCTTGTGGCCATTGCTGAGTGTTCCAAATTTGTTGGCATATTGAGCGCAGCACTTTAACAGCATCATCTTTTAGGATCTTAAATAGCTCAGCTGGAAGACTGTCATCTCCGCTAGCTTTGTTGTTACTAATGCTTCCTAAGGCCCACTTGACTTCACTCTCTAGGATGTGCGGCTCAAGTTCCGTGACTGCACCATCATGGCTATCAGGCACATTCAGATCTTTCCTGTATAGTTCTTCTGTGTATTCTTGCCACCTCTTCTTCATCTCATCTGCTTCTGTTAGGTCCCTGCCTTCTTTGTCCTTTATCATGCCCGTCTTTGCACAAAACGTTCCCTTGAGATCTCCGATTTTCTTGAAGAGATCTCTAGTCTTTCCCATTCTGTTGTTTTCCTCGATTTGTTTGCATTGTTCATTTAAGAAGGCCTTCTTGTCTCTCCTTGCTATTCTCTGGAACTCTGCATTCAGTTGGATATGTCTTCCCCTTTCTCCCTTGCTTTTTGCTTCCCTTCTTTCCTCAGCTACTTGTAAAGCCTCATCAGACAGCCACTTTGCTTTCTTGCATTTCTGTTTCTTTGGGATGGATTGAGTTGCTGCCTCCTGAACAACGTTACGGACCTCCATCCATAGATCCTCAGGCACTCTGTCTATCAGGTCTAATCCCTGAAATCTATTCCTCACCTCCACGGTATGTTCATAAAGCTCTTACTGCCAGTAACTAACCCTTAAGAAGTTAGGACTTAGGAGAGGCATTCCAACCTTTCAGAAGGGGTGGGGAGGAAGCTGTACAAAAGCCACATATCACTATCAGTGGTTGGGGGAGAAGGGGGATGGGACAAGGGAAGGGATGTGGCCATCTGAAGAACCCTGGAAAGTTGGACTGGGACCCCAGGAGGGTCAAATTTGGCCCCTGGGACTGAATTTCCCCACCCCTGTAGTAGCAGAAGGCAGGATCTTCAGATTGTGACTTGGCAAATATACATGACACACGAAAAGCAGTCAGAAAAATTCTATCTTTATGGGTTGGTTGGTTGGTTGGTTAGTTCACCAAATACTTACTCATACTAATTTGAAGTGTGTGTAGAGGGGGCAGTCTTACTGACATTTAACACTCCTTTACCCTTGAGGCACACGTTCCGGGGCTCTGGTGCTTTGAACCATGGTGAGGATTTTGCTGCTTAATCGCAGCAACGTAACAAAGGCAGTTGCAATAATTTTTAAATGTAGACATTTAAAAAATGTAACAGTGTTGTCTTAGATTAGCATTTTGAACAGTAAACTGGATCTTTCTCTCACATGTTTTTAGGGGGAAGATGTTCTGATTGATATTAACAACCAAATTCTATATAGAATTAGGTGAGCCTAAGTCCACTGAAAGCAGTAGGTGTGCCTAATTCTGTTTAGGATCAGGCTTCAAGCATCCATTCCATTCCAAGGTTCTCAGCATCTTCTCATCTTCCATGGTGATGCCCTTCCCCTCCCTCCCTCACACACGCATAGGTGCCCACGGACACCACAACCAGATAAAATGACACTGAGTGCATATGCTAAATCGTATTTTGCCTCTTCTGCAGTGACAGACATAAGCATCTTAGATCAATTACTTTAAATCATGTCTCAATCAACTACAGTAAATCTTCTGACACAGAAGATTATGTTGGTTTTAGGGGCTGTGTGGGGAAAGAAGGTTTGCTTTTCCCAAATCCTATGCTGATGCTATGTAATCAGAATAGGAAATAATCCAATCATGATCCAAAGAATAAACAAATAAAACATACTGAAATACAAATTCTGGTTTGCTGATGCTACATTGTAGCCATATCATATGATCGGAGTAAACAAAAAAATATCGAAGGATAGAACCAAGGCAAATTTTCAAGAGACTAAAGATCCTCTTAAAGTTTTCCCAAAACGTGTGTTTGTGTGTGTGTGTGTGTGTGTGTGTGTATGGATGTTAATTTCAGAAAACTGAATTACCAATTCTATTTGCATATTTATTTAAGTGGGCTTCATACTGCTGTCTGCATTGTGTTGGGCAAATCTGAACTCCCAAACCATCTGACTTTGGCGATGAGAGCATTTTGGCTATATATTGCAATATTCTTTTAAACAGAGGAATAAGACTGCTTTGGTGATTACTGTGGTTATTTATTTGTTGATTCACCTTTCATTTTGTAGTCATTATATCAGAGTTGGCAGGTTCAGCACAGCCACAGGTGAAGCTGCCAGAGTGGAGTTTTCAATCTGTACCTATAAATGTGTGTGTGTGCATCCATGTGCGTGCATGTATGTGTAGATACATAGGTGTGTGAAGTACCTATCAGGCATAGACCAGTATGTACAGATTGATCTAAGTTCAGTGACATCTTATGTGAAATAAGTGGGATATATCATTGTATATTGCTGCTTGGTATTTGCAATCCCACTGAAAACCTCACTACCATATCGCAGGTACTGCCGTGCTTGCTAATATATAGTCCTTGCTGGCTCAGCCCCTATACAACCATTCAGTGGACCAAAGCTGTAGAGCCACCTATTTAAGCCGGTAGGAGGCAACTAGTTCCAGTCCAAGGCTAGGGTCAGATATCCATTGAACATAGGATCATCATTTTTTTAAATTTATTTTTAGAAATAGTGGTCCCCTGTGCAGAGCCATGGATTATCCTACATAGGCCAGAAGGTTCTATATAGGGTCTATATATTCTGGTCTATAGAAATCCTATGTAGACCAGAAAATATAGACTAGAAGGATGTGATCTTGAAGTCAGTTCAGAATCTTGAATCAGTGGTGAGCGCTGGGAGTGTGAGTTGAAGAAGCTGAAGCCTGAAGTGAGTAGGAAGAAGTTGTGGCTTTCTTGTTCAGACAAGGGCAGATTAGGCAACTAGAGGATCCTTATTGCCTATCAGTTTCTGGGGACTAATGTTGCACACCCCAGTTCCAATCTGCACCTGAAAGGAGCAGTGAGTCCTTAGTGCAAACAGTCCATGGTAGCCCAGAAGAATTGGCTCCATCCCCAAACAATGAGGTCCACATTTGGGTGGACATGGGGCCAGGGCAGTCCATGGCTGCAATCTTATGGCTCATGGGTGGGGGAGAATTTGCCTGCTAATGGGTGGAGCCCAGGGATAGGCTTGATAGTTGTTGAGATCCAGAACCGAGATTTACCTGATTTTCAGACTTCATTACAAGTTACTTGCAAGAATGAGGCTTTACTGCCTGTCTTCAAATGTATGAGAGACAGTCCTGACAGAATTCTCTGAGGGCTCTTTAAGAATTCCTCTGAGAAAGGCCCCAAATAATATATCAGGCCAAAACATGTTGGGCTTCTTCAAGAATAAACTGTTTTTCTAGCATCTTGACACTAGTTCTCTCTTTTTGGATCTACTTTGGATGCTTTCCAGTTTTCTCATACTTTTCAGCAATTGTAGTTGAACTGCTTTACCGTGAAAAGTGTAGGAACACAAGGATGAACCAAATTTGCTGCAATCTGGGGACAATTACTGGGTTTGGATGACATGCTTTGGCTCATTATGGATTATTTAACCCATGACGTGTCATGGAGCCCATGGGTGCCTAGTTGCATATGCAACCCCTGCTTGGGGGTTGTCATGTCATGTGAATCCAGTGAGTGTGGGTTATGTGAGGGTTGTTTAAACCTCACATATCCCATGCTCGCCAGGATCGTATGACACAGCAACCCCCAAGTGGGTGCTGCATATTCAAAATGGTGGCCGCATGTGCCCTGCAGCCCCGCCATGGGTTAAATCTGTAACCTGAACATTGGGGGCTGTTTGCACCATGGGTGCTTGTTCAGATTACGGATCCCTTAATGCTCCTATAATCTAGGAATTTTACACCAGCTATCCTAATGTACCTTTAAACACAAAGAAGTATTTCTCTAAGAAGTAAATGCTGACTAACAGTGTCTTTGTTCCTTTATGACTTAATTTTCCCCCCATAAAGTATGATTAGTGGTAAAATGTAAATAAAAAACTCTGAACTGCTTTATTCATCGTGTACGTTCTGCAGTTAAAGTGAATGAAATCCCCTTTGAGGAAACATCTGACTAAGCAAAATAATGGTTATGCATTTGTGAAAATGTTTAATGAACTCCCCAGTTTAAAAAATGTTGTTATTTTAGAGCCCATTACAATGTGTGTTAAATTAATTTGAGGCTACATGGCTGAAAGACCTTTTTTCCCCTTCCTGTCTTAATATACCAAAAATAATTGACCTTAGTTGCACGTGAGGGGGCAAAGATCTTACACAGTCAAGAATGTTGGCGGTACAGCCAAATGCAAGAGCCCACAAGTGGAGGAGTAAGCTATTCAGAATTTTTGTCTCCATAATCCTTTGTCTAGTGTCAGTTCAAAGTCAGGGAACTTGCCAATGATCAAACACATTTTTTTTCTTTAAACAGTGCATATTGTAAATATTCTGGCTGGCATTCATTTTCTGTTTCTTCCTTTTTTAAAACATACATATTTACTATGCCTGCAATGTTTGGAGCTAAATCTTTTAGGCTGAAAGAAAATGTATCACTTGTCCTCAGAGTAAGGTATTTCCAATAATGGTATGTAATCCTCTGTTATTGGAAGCTCAGAGAAGTTGAATCACTTAAAAAAAACCAAAAAAAACCCCACCCACATACACACACACGCACACACACACACACAACAACAACACACCTTTGGATGTATAGAAAGCTTCAGCATTGGATACCAATCCAAATTGTCCTTTAGGTGAACTTTACAGATTGACCAAATGGTTGCATCATTCAGTGTACTTTATAGGGACATATGATAATTTTGTTTTCGTTGGTTTATGACAAGAAATAAATTGCCCTGAATGTAAACACAACCATGAGCACATTTTGCAAGCAAAGTCTGCCTCGCACATTCTCAAGCTTGTTAAAAGTGCATCCTTTTTCAAGTGTGAGCTTTGACACTGTAGTCTGTGGGAGAAAAGTACACATTTGGGTGGACATTTTAAAAAATGGGCGCTCACATGCATTTTTTCCTGTTTGGAAAAAAGAGCAAAGCTTGCTTTTGGGAACAGGAATAAGGTGAACCATTACACACACACACCCATTGGGGAGGGGGTTTAAAAAAGAAGAAAAACGCTATCTCTAATGGAATCAATAGAGGGTTTTTTTTCAAAAAAAACCCCATGGGGGGAGGATGGAACATCATGACAAAAACAGGGGGAAGCCCAAATCCCCCCTCCTGGAGTACCACAGTCCTGATCCAAATTGGGGTCACATGTGCTTACACTGAAGTAAATAAGAATGTTTGAAGAATGTTTAGTTTCTCCCTCAGACACATATATGTGTCCTTAATATTCATGTCCAACATTTGTGTACAGAATACTATGTGCAACAATAATTAATTATATATTACAGTAATTGCCCCCTGAGGCATGGGGGAGAAATTCATTTGATTCACATTTGGATGCCTAATCCACACTTCCCAAACCAATATGCAAATTAAAACTAGTACTGTTGCCTTTCGGTATTTACACTTCTCCAAATTTTGTAGTGTATTTCTCCAATAAAAAAAATAAAAATAAAAATGTGTCAATTAGGAGAAAGTACCTGCAAAAGCACATATATTACAGGAAACAATGTACAAATAAGCATTATATTGCTTGCAAAAAGAGTTCAAATGTATCAGGCAAATTACATACAATACTGCATAAATCAGGAAAAAAGTATACAAACATGCATATGCGTTTTCATGCAGACTTCTTTTTAAAAGTGAACCAGTGCAAAAAGTGGCCAAAATGAGCTTAAGATTGGAAAAATGAGAAACTGGGAGAAACCAAAACTGACAGATTTTCCCATCCCTACTCCTGGTCCATGAGTGCTCTAATACCCCACATGACTGAGTTTGTTGGCATGTTGTATTTTTATTTTCTTATCTTCACTTATTATGGACTCTCATGAGAGAAACTGCTAACAATATAGGGAAAGAAAGCATGTTGTTGACTAGGTCCAAAGAGAGCCTTAACCCCATTTCCCAAGGGTGTTCTCTTACCACAAAACTGTTACAAATCAAGAAAGAGTACATAGCTATTGAATAGATTGTATTAAGAGGGAAGTAAGCTGAAAAAAGCATATCAGTAATTTGCAGGGTCAGGATTCAAAGAGTTCCCTTAAGTGTAGGTTCCTCTGAAACAGATTCCAATGTATCATGAATATCTGTGGAGGGGGTGTGTGGGGAGGGGGGATCATGCAGGCTCTGGTGAGCTTGGAGAAGTGCATGAACAATTTTGGAGCGCTGACCAAGGAAATTAGAAAAAAATAATAAAGGCATGGCATATCATAATTAGGAGTGGGTGATAATTTCATTTCAGTTTAGTTCTGACCATTTGCCAGAATATGCAATGGGCTCCATACTCTGAACAAAAGGAACTTGGCATAAAAATTTGAATGTGGGAGAAACCAAAACTAACAGTTTTGTCCATCCAGGCCCAGGAATTTGGGTACGTGCTCCTAAATGTTTGGGATTAATCCCTGTGTATATTCAACTATAATAGTGCTGAATTAGGGTTACCACCACTTTTTTCTTATAGGCTCCCCATCTTTAACAGCTATATGACAGGCTGATACAACAATGGTCCTCTCCATGCTGGAAGTAGCTGTACCTTTTGAATTTGACTGGTTCAGATGGATGAGAATTTTGTTTTAGTTTGGCTATGATCAGAATTTACAAAAAAACTCCCATTTCATCCTATTCAAGAGAGAAAAAACTTGAGATTAAAAAAATCGAATGTAGGAGAAAGTGAAACTCACAGATTTGCTCATCCCTAAATTGTTCATTAAACAACAGGAAGCTTATTGAGTCCAGAGCCAGGACTAAATCTGAACAGAAAGTACAATGGCAGAAAAGGATGGAAATTATATGAAGGCAAGATGATGGTAGGCAAGTATGGGGAAATAATAATCCATGACTGTCAGTGGTCTATGGTAGGGATGTCAGAGAATTCCGCCACGGATCTCGGTGAGGCCGAATGCCAGAGCATTCAGCCCCCCGAACTCCGTGGCAGAACGGCCTGCTGCCCCCCCCGGGGATCCCCCCCGGGATGAGACTTACCTGGGGCAGATGTTCCAGGCGGCGGCGGCTTCGGTGGTGGCTGCAGCGGCAGCTTCGGTGGTGGCTTCGGCGGCAGTGGCAGCTGGTCTTCTGACCGGCTGCTGCTGCCGCCATTTGCAGTCTTGTCTTTTTCTTTTTCTTTTTTACAGAGACGTGATAGGCTATGTAAGTTTTTATGTAGCATATCACGTCTCTGTAAAAAAAAAAAAAAGATGAAGAAAAATAAGGAACCTAAATGGCGGCGGCCATAGCCGCCGCCGTTTGCGTATGCCTTTTTTTTTTTACCCAGACGTGATAGGCTACATAAGTTTTTACATAGCCTAAAATGTCTGGGTAAAAAAAAAAAAAAAAGGTGTACGCAAATGGCGGTGGCTACAGCCATTTAAATATTTATGCAGACTAAGACGAAGAAAAATAAGAAACGCAAATGGCGCCGCCATTTGCATATGCATTTTTTTTTCCTTACCCAGAGCCCTCCATGCCAGAAATCCGGCTGTGGATGGCCCTGGCCTGGGCCTGGCCAGCTGCTCCACGGAGCCACCGTGGAGCACAGCCGGCTTTCGAGGATTCCGGGGGGGAGGACTGGATCGCCTCCTCCCCCTGACAAAGATTCCCGGGGGGAGGGACAGAGTGCCTCCCCCCCCCAGCGGAACCCAGGTAAGCGGGGTTTCGTACACCTCTAGGTCTATGGCTTTTGGGATCACAACAGTATTAATTATTGTTATTTATATTATGAGGGTATTTTAGTATTTAATATTTAAACATGACAGCACATTTAAAAACTAACACTATTTAATATTTTGGTTTGTTATTCATTCTGTGTTCCAGCAGTTCCTGCACAGATGAAACATCATATATGCTGCAACTCCTTCATCCTCTTCCATGCATTAGGGAAGGGAATGCTCAAGTGTACTTAATATTCTCAAACTATTGGCACAGAACATACTAGGAGTTCTCTGTTGCACACAGCACCCTGTAGAATTTGGATCATGGCTAGTATTTATAGCCCCCTTCAAGGATCACTGCCTTGATGTGACGAAGGGGCTTGCATAACTCAGTGAAGCCATAAGCATGGCCACCCAAGATGGACAGGTCATGGTGGAGAGTTCTGACAAAATGTGGTCCACTGGAGAAGGAAATGGCAACCCACTCCAGTATTCTTCCCAAGAAAACCCCATGGAACATATCACAAGGCTAAAAGATATGATGCCGGAAGATGAGCCCCTCAGGTCGGAAGGTGTCCAATATACTACTGGGGAAGAGCAGAGGGAATTTCCAAGTAGCTCCAGAAAGAGTGAAGCGGCTGGGCCAAAGCCAAAAGGACACTCAGCTGTGGATGTGTCTGGTGGTGAAAAGAAAGTCCGATGCTGCAAAGAACAATATTGTTTAGGTCAAACAATATTGAACAATTTAGGTCAAACCATTCAGGTATGACCTAAATCATATCCCTTCTGAATATGCAGTGGAGGTGATGAATAGATTTAAGGGATTAGACCTGATAGACAGAGTGCCTGAGGATCTATGGATGGAGGTCCATAACATTGTTCAGGAGGCAGCAACTCAATCCATCCCAAAGAAAAAGAAATGCAAGAAAGCCAAGTGGCTGTCTGATGAGGCTTTACAAGTAGGGATGTACAAAAGTGACTTACCTTTCGCGGATTATGTTGATGGTGGGGGGAAGGCATTCCGTCCCTCCCCCAGGAATCCTCGACAGGGGGGAGGCGATCTGTTCCTCCCCCCCCCCCCGGAATCTTCGATGGCTGGCTCTGCTCCACGGCAGGTCCGCGGAGCAGCCGGCCAGGCCCAGCCCAGCCCACAGCCGTCCTCAGCCAGATTTCCGGCCGCGGAGGGCTTGGGGGGGGGAACCACTTACGCAAATGGCAGCGGCTATGGCCGCCACCATTTGCGTTCCTTATTTTTCGCCGTATGAATCTACATAAATATTTACGTAGACTATGACAGCGAAAATAAAGGGGAATGCAAATAGCGTAGTGGGTGCTATTTGCGTCCTTTCTTGATTCACCGTTTTAGCCTACATAAATCTTTACATAGGCTAAAACAGCGAATCAAAAAGGGACACAAATAGCGCCTGCTATGCTATTTCTGTTCCCCTTTATTTTCGCCATCATAGTCTACGTAAGTATTTACGTAGACTAAGACGGCCAAAAATAAGGAACGCAAATGGTGGCAGCTGCAGTCGCCGCCATTTGCGTACGCGTGTTTTTTTTTTAAACCCACCCAGCCATGATAGGCTACGTAAAGATTTACATAGCCTATCATGTCGTGTGTTTTTTTAAACCCAGCCATGATAGGCTACGTAAATCTTTACGTAGCCTATCACGTCTTTTTTGTCTTTTTTTTAACAAGACTGGAAATGGCAGCGGTGGCAACCGGTCAGAAGACCAGCCGCCACTGCCGCTGCCACCGCCAAAGCCACTGCTAGAGCCGCTGCTGCCTGGAAGATCCACCCCAGGTAAGTCTCATCCCAGGAGGTATCCGCGGGAGGGGGTGTCAGGCCGTTCCACCACGGAGTTCGGGGGGTCGAATGCACTGGCATTCGGCCTCACCAAGATCTGTGTCGGAATTCTCTGCCATTTCTATTTACAAGTAGCTGAGGAAAGAAGGGAAGCGAAAAGCAATGGAGAACGGGGAATATATATCCAACTGAATGCAGAGTTCCTGAGAATAGCAAGGAGAGACAAGAAGGCCTTCTTAAATGAACAATGCAAAGAAATCAAAGAAGTCAATAGAATGGGAAAGACTAGAGATCTCTTCAAGAAAATCAGAGATCTCAAGGGAACGTTTTGTGCAAAGACGGGCATGATAAAGGACAAAGAAGTAGGGATGGCGGAGAATTTCTCCCCGAATCTTCGGGGGGCCGAGCGCCAACGCATTCGGCCCCCCGAAATCGGCGGTGAAATTCTCCGCCCCCCCGCCCCCCCCGGGACGGGACTTACCTTTGGCGAATGTCCCTCCCGGTGGCAGGTCCCGGCGGCAGGTCCCAGCGGCGGTTCGGTGGCGGTCCGTCACAGGCGGGGGCGGCGGCCGGTCTCCCGACTGGCTGCCGCCACCTCCATTGCAAAAAAAAAAAGTAAAGTAAAAAAAAAACCCCACACCCGTGATAGGCTACGTAACAATTTACGTAGCCTATCACGGCTAGATTTCCAAAGACAGCCGTGATAGGCAAAGTAAATGGTCACGTAGCCTATCACGGGTGACTTTGGAAAAAAAAAGCGCGTACGCAAATGGCAGCGGCCCACGGGTGCCGCCATTTGCGTTCCTTATTTTGGCACGTCTAGTCTACGTAAAGATTTACGTAGACTACGGCGAAAATAAGGGAACGCTATTTGTGTTGCACTTATTTTCGCCAAAGTCTACGTAAATCTTTACGTAGACTAGATGTGCCAAAATAAGGAACGCAAATGGCAGCGCCCATGGGCCGCCGCCATTTGCGTACGCACTTTTTTTTTTTCAAAGTCACCCGTGATAGGCTACGTGACCATTTACGTAGTCTATCATGGCTGACTTTGGAAATCTAGCCGTGATAGGCTACGTAAATCGTCACGTAGCCTATCACGGGGTCTTTTTTTTTTTTTACTTTTTGTTTCACGGCCGGGGAGATGGGGCGCTTCTCCCTGGCCTGGATTTCGGCCGGGCGAGGTGGGAAGCCTCCCCCTCAGCCTGAATTTCGGCCGGGCGAGGCCAGAAGCCTCCCCCCCTTCGCCTGAACTTCGGGGGGAAAAGCGAAGCGCCTCCCCCCCCACCGCGAAGCCAAGCTGCGAAAAGGTAAGTGACTTTCGTACATCCCTACAAAGAAGGCAGGGACCTAACAGGAGCAGATGAGATGAAGAAGAGGTGGCAAGAATACACAGAAGAACTATACAGGAAAGATCTTAATGTGCCTGATAGCCATGATGGTGCAGTCACGGAACTTGAGCCGCACATCCTAGAGAGTGAAGTCAAGTGGGCCTTAGGAAGCATTAGTAACAACAAAGCTAGTGGAGATGACAGTATTCCAGCTGAGCTATTTAAATCCTAAAAGATGATGCTGTTAAAGTGCTGCGCTCAATATGCCAACAAATTTGGAACACTCAACAATGGCCACAAGACTGGAAAAGGTCAGTTTACATTCCAATTCCAAAGAAGGGCAATGCCAAAGAGTGTTCAGACTACCGTACAATTGCGCTCATTTCACATGCCAGCAAGGTTATGCTCAAAATCCTACAAGCTAGGCTTCAGCGGTATGTGAACCGAGAACTACCAGAAGTACAAGCTGGGTTCCGAAGAGGCAGAGGAACTAGAGATCAAATTGCCAACATTCGCTGGATCCTGGAGAAAGCAAGAGAATTCCAGAAAAGCATCTATTTCTGCTTCATTGACTACGCTAAAGCCTTTGATTGTGTGGATCACAACAAACTGTGGCAAATTCTGAAAGAGATGGGAGTACCAGACCACCTTACCTGTCTCCTGAGAAACCTGTACGAGGGTCAAGAAGCAACAGTAAGAACCGGACATGGAACAACCAATTGGTTCAAAATTGGGAAAGAAATACGACCAGGCTGTATCTTGTCGCCCTGCTTATTTAATTTATATGCAGAGGACATCATGAGAAACACCAGGTTAGATGAATCACAGGTCGGAATTAAGATTGCCGGGAGAATTATCAACAACCTCAGATGCACAGACGATACCACCCTAATGGCAGAAAGTGAAGAGGATCTAAAGAGCCTCTTGATGAGGGTGAAAGCGGAGAGTGCAAAAGCTGGTTTGCAACTCAACATTAAAAAAATGAAGATCATGGCATCTGGCCCCATCACTTCCTGGCATATGGAAGGGGAAGAAATCGCAGCAGTGACAGATTGTATTTTCTTGGGCTCCAAGATCACCGTAGACGGTGACTGTAGCCATGAAATTAAAAGACGCTTGCTCCTTGGGAGGAAAGCTATAGCAAACCTAGACAGCATAGTAAGAAGCAGAGACATCACCTTGCCGACAAAGGTCCGTATGATCAAAACTATGGTTTTCCCAGTAGCAACGTATGGCTGTGAGAGCTGGACTGTAAGGAAGGCTGAGCACCGAAGAATCGATGCTTTCAAAGTGTGGTGCTGGAGAAGACTCTTACGAGTCCCCTGGACTGCAAGGAGGTCAAATCAGTCCATCCTAAAGGAAATCAACCCTGAGTGTCCATTGGAATGACAGATACTGAAGCTGAAGCTCAAATATTTTGGCCACCAAATGTGAAGAGAAAACTCCCTGGAAAAGACCCTGATGCTGGGAAAGATTGAAGGCAAAAGGGTTAGGGGACGGCAGAGGATGAGATAGCTAGATAGCATCACCGATGCAATGAATATGAACTTGAGCACACTCCGGGAGAGATCGGAGGACAGGAAGGCCTGGCATGCTATGGTCCATGGGGTCACGAAGAGTCGGACATGACTGAATGACTGAACAACAATAAAGTATTTTTAGCTCAGTTACTAAAACCCAACAGATCCTAAATATCCTGATTTGTCAATGCAACTTTGTACCAGCGTTGGGATGGTGGTCCTTTGGATATTCTCAAAAGACCCGTCTCCAAGTCCTTCCCTGACAAAAGTAGGATGGGTGAACTTTCCCATTTTGGTTTCTTTCAGTTTCTCATTTTTATGCTCTACAGTCTGGTTCATCTCAAACTTTGAGAATGTTTCCAGTCTTTGCCCATTTTTTCTAACATGCTCATTTTTTTGGAACCAATTTTCCTAGCATAATGTATTTTTAATAGAGATGTGCACAAATGGCCTCTCAAAGTTCTCCACCCTATTTGTGGGCAGAGAAAGTGAGGGAGGAGAAATTCTCTAACAGTTTCTCACAGGTAGGCCTCACCATTGGCAGGGGTTGTAGCACAGCTTCTTTCTTTTTTCCTAAGGGTTTTTGTTTTTCGGTGTGCCACCACTGCAAATGGCAACAGCAACAACTATGTTGGCAGCTTGGCCCTCATTTTGCATACTCCAGGTGTGAGGAGGGCAGTGTTGTGTCTAGCTTCAGGGAAGAGTTGGACCTAGTTCTCTGTGAAACTCTGTCCTCCAATTTCCTGATAATTTTCTTGATAATTTTCTTTCCTTGATAATTGATCATTTTTTCCTGATAAATTTCCTGATAATTTTCCATGAAGGAGGTTTCATTCTCAGGCCATTTTGTACTTAATTTTGAATTTGTTTTGGTGTTGGTTTTCAACTTACCTAATCACTGCAAGATGCTGAGGGTGCTGTGTGTGTTTTACCTTTCTATTACACATCTCGCCATTGCTCTGCAGCCTCCCCGACTGCCTACATTTCCTGATCTAAAAAAATCCCATGGGAGGAATTTCCTCATGGGCATTTATTTATTTATTGCATTTATATCCCACCTTTTTTACTCTAGCAAGGAACCCAACGCAGCTTACATTCTCCTCCTCCTCCTCTCCATTTTATCCTCACAACAACAACCCTGTGCGCTAGGTTGGGCTGAGAGTCTGTGACTGGCCCAAAGTCACCCAGTGACGTTCCATGGATGAGCAGGGACTAAAACTCAGATCTCCTGGCTCCCAGTCTAGCACTCTCACCACTACACCACACTTCTTAATTGAAATGTGGGCTTTAACTGAAGTGTGGGAAGCCAAGGAGGCTACAGGCTGCTGGAGAGATGATTGTACAATGAAAGACAGGACACTTGTGCACACTCCTCAGCCACCTCATAAGTAAGATAAGCACAAGAACCCCAACTAGGGATGGCGGAGAATTCCACCACGGATTCCAATGAGGCCGGATTCTGTAGAATCTGACCACCCAGAATCCGTGGCAGCACGGCCTCCTGCCCCCGCCCTCCCCCCACAGAATTCCGGGATGGCACTCACCTGGGGCAGCTCCGGCAGCACAGCAGCAGATTCAGCGACGGGTGCGGCGGCAGGGGCAGCAGCGGCAGGGGCGGCGGGGGCAGAGGCGGGTGCAGCGGGTGCTGCAGCAGGGTGGCGGCCGCGGTGGTGGGTGCGGCAGCTGGTCTCCTGGCCAGCCACGGCCGGGCGCAGCTTACGCAAATGGCGGCAGCTACGGAGGCCGCCATTTGCGTTCACTATTTTTCACCGTTCTAGCCTACGTAAATATTTATGTAGGCTAGAACGGCGAAAAATAGTGAACGCAAATGGCGGCCGCCGTAGCTGCTGCCACATGCGTACGCATTTTTTTTAACTTTGCTGTGATAGGCTATGTAAATATTTACGTAGCCTATCACAGTTAAGTACAGGGACGCAAAGGGCAGCTACGGCCGCTGCCATTTGCGTCCCTGCTGCCCAGCAGCTGGATGTCTGGCTGCAGGTGGAGCCAGCCGGTGGCTCCGTGGAATCCCCATGGAGTGGACTCTGGGGATGGAGTGCCTCCCCCCCACACCGCGAAGCAGATGCACGAAACAGTAAGTGACTTTCGTACATCCCTAACCCCAACCCCATAAGAATTTCTCCAAACTTTTCTTCTTCAAATTTCTTTTTGAAAGCAATTTCTTTTGAATAAGAATGGTCAAAAAATGTGGGAGACATTTTTGGCACAGTGCTAATTTTTAACAACATTCGTTCTAATATATGCATTTTTGCATGCATTTTTTCAGTTATTGGAGAATTACATTATGAAATTCAAAGGAGTGTGAAATTCAAAAGATAACTGAATTTCACTTCGCATAGAGGTGCAAAGTGTGAAATTAGGAAAGTTTTCATTGAACTATGAAGTGGTTGAATTTCTCCCCCTATCCCTAGACAAAATCAAGAAATAACCGGAAGTCAAGAAATAACTGGGATAACAGGCAAGCATGGCCTTGGTGTACAAAACGAAGCAAGACAAAGGCTAATAGAGTTTTGTCAAGAGAACACGCTGATCATAGCAAACACTCTTTTCCAACAGCACAAAAGGCGACTCTACACATGGACATCACCAGATGGTCAATATCGAAATCAGATAGATTATGTACTTCGCAGCCAAAGACAGAGAAGCTCTATACAGTCAGTAAAAACAAGACCTGGAGCTGACTGTGGCTCAGATCATGAGCTTCTTGTTGCAAAATTTCAGCTTAAATTGAAGAACATAGGGAAAACCACTAAACCATTCAGGTATGACCTAAATCATATCCCTTATAAATATACAGTGGAGGTGATGAATAGATTTCAGGGATTAGACCTGACAGACAGAGTGCCTGAGGAACTATGGACAGAGGTCCATAACATTGTTCAGGAGGCAGCAACGAAATCCATCCCAAAGAAAAAGAAATGCAAGAAAGCCAAGTGGCTGTCTGATGAGGCTTTACAAGTAGCTGAGGAAAGAAGGGAAACGAAAACCAAGGGAGAAAGGGGAAGATATATCCAACTGAATGCAGATTTCCAGAGAATAGCAAGGAAAGACAAGAAGGCCTTCTTAAATGAACATTACAAAGAAACTGAGGAAAACAACAGAATGGGAAAGACTAGAGATCTCTTCAAGAAAATCGGAGATCTCAAGGGAACGTTTTGTGCAAAGATGGGCATGATAAAGGACAAAGAAGGCAGGGACCTAATAGAAGCAGATGAGATTAAGAAGAGGTGGAAAGAATACACAGAAGAACTATACAGGAAAGATCTTAATGTGCCTGATAGCCATGATAGTGCAGTCACGGAACTTGAGCCGGACATCCTAGAGAGTGAAGTCAAGTGGGCCTTAGGAAGCATTAGTAACAACAAAGCTAGCAGAGATGACAGTATTCCAGCTGAACTATTTAAAATTCTAAAAGATGATGCTGTTAAAGTGCTGCACTCAATATGCCAACAAATTTGGAACACTCACCAGTGGTCACAAGACTGGAAAAGGTCAGTTTACATTCCAATTCCAAAGAAGGGCAATGCCAAAGAGTGTTCAAACTACCGTACAATTGCACTCATTTCACAGGCCAGCAAGGTTATGCTCAAAATCCTACAAGCTAAGCTTCAGCAGTATGTGAACCGTGAACTACCAGAAGTACAAGCGGGGTTTCGAAGAGGCAGAGGAACTAGAGATCAAATTGCCAACATTCGCTGGATCCTGGAGAAAGCAAGAGAATTCCAGAAAAATGTCTATTTCTGCTTCATTGACTACGCTAAAGCCTTTGATTGTGTGGATCACAACAAACTGTGGCAAATTCTGAAAGAGATGGGAGTACCAGACCACCTTACCTGTCTCCTGAGAAACCTGTACAAGGGTCAAGAAGCAACAGTAAGAACCGGACATGGAACAACCAATTGTTTCAAAATTGGGAAAGGGGTACGACAAGGCTGTATATTGTCGCCCTGCTTATTTAACTTACATGCAGAGTACATCATGAGAAACGCTGGGTTGGATGAATCACAGGTCGGAATTAAGATTGCCGGGAGAATTCTCAACAACCTCACATACGCAGATGATACCACCCTAATGGCAGAAAGCGAAGAAGATCTAAAGAGCCTCTTGTTGAGGGTGAAAGTGGAGAGTGCAAAAGCTGGTTTGAAACTCAACATTACAAAAACGAAGATCATGGCATCTGGCCCCATCACTTCCTGGCATATCAAAAGGGAAGAAATGGCAGCAGTGACAGATTTTATTTTCTTGGGCTCCAAGATAACTGCAGATGGTGACTGTAGCCATGAAATTAAAAGACGCTTGCTCCTTGGGTGGAAAGCTATAGCAAACCTAGACAGCATAGTAAGAAGCAGAGACATCACCTTGCCAACAAAGGTTCATATAATCAAAGCTATGGTTTTCCCAGTAGTAACGTATGGCTGTGAGAGCTGGACTATAAGGAAGGCTGAGCGCCGAAGAATTGATGCTTTCAAACTGTGGTGCTGGAGAAGATTCTTACGAGTCCCCTGGACTGCAAGGAGGTCAAATCAGTCCATCCTAAAGGAAATCAACCCTGAGTGCTCATTGGAAGGACAGATACTGAAGGTGAAGCTCAAATATTTTGGCCACCTAATGCAAAGAGAAACCTCCCTGGAAAAGACCCTGATGCTGGGAAAGTTTGAAGGCAAAAGGGTTAGGGGATGGCAGAGGAAGAGATGGCTAGATAGCATCACCGATGCAATGAATATGAACTTGAGCACACTCTGGGAGAGAGCAGAGAACAGGAAGGCCTAGCGTGCTATAGTCCATGGGGTCACGAAGAGTCGGACATGACTTAACGACTGAACAACAACAACAGTTCCATAATGGGCCATGAACAAGATAAACAAAACATGGCAAATATACTGTCATACCCTGCTGTCTTTTCCCAGCACAGAACAAAGATTTGACCTTCTCAGCAACATGAGCCATATTGCCTGGATCTTGTCTCTGAGGCAATTCCCAAACATCACTTCTTTCCAACCTCATTGAATTCTCCAAAGATCCTGTTCCCATTCTGACCATCCACAGTAGAATGAGATTACTGACAAGTACAAAAAAGGTGTTCCCTAATGAAGCCTAGCAGATGCACTAAGGTCATGTAGGAGGAAGAGTGCCTCAATCTTTGAAGTCATTTGCAATTAGGGGGAGAAGTAATTGAATTGGATTCCTGCACCATCTCTTCCTTCCATTTCTATCTCTCACACACATGGACATTACCTATGACCTCATATTAAATATTAATAAAATGCAGATTTTAAATATTAAAGCTTTACATTCATGTTAATGAGTACTGTCAATCAACTGAGGCTAAACATGTAGCTAATTTCAGAGTTAAGACCAGATGTTGAAAATTATCTTATGAGTGGGGCTGGGGTTGTAAATCTAGAGGTAAGGAAAATAATGATATCTTCTTTTGGAAGCTCACAAGAACCGATATTGATGCCATTAGAGTCTTTTCAAAATTATTGTTGTTTTTAAAAAGCTATTTCCAAAAGTAGTGTTTGTTCAGCAGCGCTCTATTAAGAATGCTAACATTGACGTATTCGACGTGGTTCTTTTTCCCTGCCTTGGTAAAGGATTGTATGCAGGAGAGGTAAGTTACAGTTTTGTTAAATGGAAATAATAATGTGAATATGGCATATATCCATATCCAGCAGATTATTTGTGATAAAGTAGAGGAGGCTACAGTATAAATGAATTTTATTTTTACATGTCTGCATGGCTGTCCAAACAGCCAATTCAGAAATATTAAAATTATTTATCAGTCTTCATATTTTAATTATGCATGGAAATTTCTTTTTCCTTAAGGCAGGCACGTGCTTATTTGTACATCAACTCATAAGTTATGGAAGTGGAACTCTAAATAGATAACAAACAATAACGTTCACATACCTTCTATCATTTTTTTTATTTTATTTCCCACAATAACCAGCTAACAGTGTCCTCAGAAGCTGAATATTATATTCCTTATAGCACTGGGATGGCTACGTTGGTACTCAAGTAGAAACTAACTGGTGACCAGTATGGACAACTGATAATTTGGAAGAATTGCACAAATCCATCTGCATTCTGAAACAAACTGTCTGCTAAATGGTTGATGCTGACACAGAGTATATTTTCACCTGAACTGTAAATGGTCTATAGTCTGTTTTGACTGCGTGAAAGTACCAAACATATTAACAAATCAAATTGGAAGATTTGTTCAACATGAAGAAAAAATGGCCTCTAGAGAGGAAGCAGTATATTTAAAACTGATCTGGGCAAAATTATTATTTGTGTTCGTTTACCTTGCTCTTTATATGCACAAATTAAAAAAAATGTAGCTAATGTAAGTGACTCAGGATGAAATGCACATGAAGAGAGGCATGTGGCTGCCATCACACAATGGTAGTACTGTATCACCTGCTCCTCTCTCCCCCAGTAAGGTGCAGTAAAAGAGAATGTATGATGCTTTGTCATTCCACTCACTTCCCCATTTCTATTCCAGCCAACTGCTGATTGATTTGGTGGCTGAAGTCCATTCAATATACTCAGTGGACCTTGGTCCCCAAGCTAGGAATTCAAGGGCTTCTGTGAGGTTCAGGGGTAGTGAGCAGCAGACCATTCACTTCTCTTCAACTTCCTCTCTCCTGGCAGACCAGGGTCTAGTGTTGTGTATTTTATTGATTTATTTATTACATTTCTATACCATTCATTAGCCAAAGCTCTCTGGGTGGTTTACAGGACAAAACTTAAAACCATAAAATATAATAACATAGTAAAACATAATATGAAACCACACATTTAGAACAGAATAAAATTAGGAGGCCTCCAAACAAGGAAGTGTTGTAATAATGGGCGACTTCAATGACCCCCACATTGATTGGATAAATGCATGTTTCCAGCTACGACAAAGAGGTTAAATTTCTCAATGCCCTAAATGATTGTGCCCTTGAACAGTTGGTCATGGAACTGACCAGAGAGGAGGCAACCTTGGATTTAATCCTAAGTGGTGTCGCCCAGGACCTAGTACGAGATATAAATGTTGTTGAACCAACGATTTTCCCAGGCACTTTAGCATTTTAGCTTTCTAGGCTTTTAGCTTTGCTGTTTTGAATCTGTATTTTAAACCTCTGCATTGCTGCTAGATTTTACTCTGGTTTTATTCTGGTTATATTGTTATATTATGGTTTTAATGCTTTAATATTTTATATTGTTTTACTGTGTGCTTTTTGGTTTTAATTTTCATGAACTGCCCAGAGAGCTTTGACTATTGGGCAGCATAGAAATGATATAAATAAATAAATTGGAAACAGTGATCACAGTGCTATCAGATGTAATATATATTTAAGTGGAAAAATTTCCAGGAAGTCCAACACAGTCACATTTGACTTCAAAAGAGGAAACTTCTCTAAAATGAGGGAACTGGTGAAAAGGAAGTTAAAAGAGGGAGTCAAGAGGATTAAAAATCCCTTCAAAATGCTTGGAGTAAATGCTTACTCAAAACCACAATAATAGAAGCCCAGCTAACATGCATACCACAGGTTAGGAAAAGTAGCACCGAGTCCAAGAAGATGCCAGCATGGTTAATGAGCAGTGTTAAGGGAGCTATTAGAGAAAAGAGAGGTTTGTTCAGAAAATGGAAGTCTTGCCCAAGTGAGCAAAACAAAAGGGAGCACAAGCCTGCACAAGGGCAATGCAAGCAGACAATAAGAGATGCAAAAAAGCATTTTGAAGAGCATATTGCTAACAGTATCAAGTCCAACAATAAAGAATTATTTAAATATATCAGAACAGAAAACCAGCTAGGGAGGCAGTTGGACCATTGCATGACAATGGAGTTAAAGGAGTACTGAAGGAGGACATTCATCCATCTGCAAGGAGATTGCAGAGAAGCTGAATGAATTCTTTTCATTCGTCTTCACTGCAGAAGATATAGGACAGATACCTGTGCCTGAACTGATATTTTCAGGAAGGGATTCTGAGGAACTGAGACATATAGTGATGACAAAAAATGAAGTTCTTAACCTAATCGATAAATTGAAAGGAAATAAATCACCGGGCCCAGATGGTATCCATCAAAGAACTCAAATATGAAATTGCTGATCATCTAACCAAAATATGCAACATATCCTTTAGATCAGCCTTTATACCAGAAGACTGGAAGATGGCCAATGTAACACCAATTTTCCAAAAGGGATCCAGGGGGGATCCAGGAAATTAAAGGCTGGTTAGCTTAATGTCTGTTCTGGGTAAATTGGTTAAACACAATATTAATGATAAAATTAGTAAGCATGTAGAAAGACAAGCCCTGCTGAAAAAGAATCAACACGGCTTCCACAAAGGTAAGTCCTGTCTCACTAACATTTTAGAGTTCTCTGAGAGTGTCAATAAACATGTAGACGGGGTGATCAGGTAGACATTGCTTAGTTGGACTTCCAAAAGGCTTTTGGCAAAGTCCCTCACTAAAGACTCCTGAGCAAAGTTAGCAGTCATGGAATAAGAGGACAGGTCCTCTTATGGATCACTAACTGGTTAAAGAATAGAAAGTAAAGAGTAGGAATAAACAGTAAATTCTCCCAATGGAGGGAAGTAAATAGTGGGGTCCCCCAGGGATCTGTATTAGAACCAATGCTTTTCAACCTGTTCATAAATGAACTGGAATTAGGAGCGAGCAGTGAAGTGGCCAAGTTTGCAGATGACACCAAATTATTTAGGGTAGTTAAAACAAAAAGGGATGGTGAAGAGCTCCCGACCAAAAGGATTTCTCCAAACTGGGAGAATGGGCATCTAAATGGCAAATGTGATTCAATGTAAACAAATATAAAGTGATGCACGTTGCGGCAAAAAAATCCCAACTTCAAGTATAGCCTGATAGGATCTGAGCTAGCAGTGACTGACCAGGAAAGAGATCTTGGGGTTGTGGTGGACAGCTCAGTGAAGATGTCACCCAGTGTGTGGCCACTGTAAAAAAGGCAAACTCCATGTTAGGCATAATTAGAAAAGGAATTGAGAATAAAACTGCCAATATCATACTGCCCCTATACAAATCTATGGTGTGACTACACTTGGAATACTGTGTACATCTCTGGTCACCACACTTCAAAAAAGATATTGTAGAGCTGGAAAAAGTGCAGAAAAGGGCAACTAAAATGATCAAGGGGCTGGGGCATCTCCCCTATGAAAGAAGTTTACAACAGCTGGGATTGTTTAGCTTGGAAAAAAGGAGGGTAAGGGGATATAGATAGAGGTCTACAAAATTATGCATGGTGTGGAGAATGTGGATAGGGAGACATTTTTCTCCCTCTCTCAAAATACTAGAACCCAGGGTCATCCTATGAAGCTGATTGGTCTGAGACTGATATTCAGGACAGATAAAATAAAGTACTTCTTCACACAGTGCATAGTTAAACTATGGAATTCGCTACCACAGGATGTAGTGATGGCTACCAATTTGGATGGGGTTAGACAAATTCCTGGAGGAAAAGGCTATCAATGGCTGCTAGTCCTGATGGCTATGTGCTACCTCCAGTACCAGAGGCAGTGAGCCTCTGTACACCAGTTGCTGGGGAACAATGGGTGGGAGGGTGCTGTTGCACTGATGCCCTACTTGTGTGTTCCCAGTCAACAGCAATCCTCTTGGCCACTGTGTGAACAGAAAGCTGGACTAGATGGACCCTTGGTCTGATCCAGCATGGCTGTTCTTATGTTCAAAGTGTGCTGTTCTCTGCTGCCAGAGATATCCCCCAGAGGCTTGAGGGGAGTGTACAAGCACAACCATCATCTTGACATAGTTTTCATATTTGCCACTGGGGAGAATGCACAGCCCCAAGATTTTCTGGCAAAGTTAGGTGATATCCACTCTTGGTAGAGGTTATGTAGTCCACTGCCCCATCTCCCCATCTCCTAATTTCCACATCCATGAACAATACAGACAACAAAGATGGCAAACAGATATATAAATATAGCCACACCCTACACACTACCCAGTACACATCTGCTTCATGCCTACAATTGTCACTACCTCTGTTACATATTGTAGGCATGGTCCCCAATCCAGGGAAGAAGTTTTTACACATGTATAGGAACATGTAGGGATGTTGCAGCCATTCACTGAAAGATGCATAGGGCAGAGAGAGCCTGATGTTGTGATACTAGCCTTTTCCCTGCTCATGTTCATTGAACAAATGGAGCCCCATCCATACTTCAGGAAGTGGTTAATGTTTTGAAGAAGAATTGGACTAGAAACTCTCTCAAAAAGGCATCCATTCTTGAGAAACAATGAAAAATGTCAACCATGGTCAGAAATACTTTGGGAGATAGCCATTTTGAAACAAGCAGTTTCCTACCATTTCTAGATATTTGGCTTTCCTCAGAAATGTGAGAATGAGAAAAACTCAAGTTTGCTGATATTCTTTGAATTCCATTTCAAAGCTTCTTCTGATTTATGTCTATATCACATTGCAAGCTTTTCGTTTCTTTTCACACAATAGTCTGTGCAAATTTTTGTGCACATTTCCCAGATGTACACATGATCAGTTCTGTACATTTTTTAAATGTGCATATTTTCTCCCATTGACCAAAGCATATTTTGTGTGCATTTTGAAAAATATGCATTTTTTCAACACATTTTGTTTGTTTTTCTATAAAAACTTCAGAAATGTATAGTCTCCAACCACAGATTGCTTTTGGGCACATATTCAGTTCTGGGAGGTGCAAACAGGGTAAGTTCTAGTAAAAAATGAACTGAAATGAATTTCTTGTACATCTCTAACTTTCCTCTAGTTGACTCGCTTTGCCATCTAGAGCCCGCCCAGTTTAGTGAGTAGGTGTCTCATTTTAAGTTGCGGTTCTTAAGCAGACTGAACTTCACTCAGGTGGTAGACAAAGTGCCATGCTAAACATGCCAAGCCAAAAAGGTGCCCCCATATATGCCCCACAACCTATTAAATTCTTCATTGAGTATGTTGCATCATATGACATTGCTGTATGTGGGAGGTAAGGATTCTCTGCTCCATCTTCATAGCCTTTAGTTCACCAGGTTGTTGGATAGTTTGGAATATGTATAAATGTAAGTAAATCCATGTTACCTCTGTTACCCAACAGCTTTTGCAAAGACAGGAATTACTATTCTATTATGTATATAGCAAAAACTGATATCACAGGGGACTTGAAACAAAGCCCTATGACTGTAGGGATGGACGAAAGTCCCTTACCTGGTCCCGCAGCTTTTTCGGTGGGGGGGAGGCTTTCGGTTTCTCCCCCCGAAATTCTTGGTGGGTGGGGAGGCGCCCCGTCCCTCCCCGGCGAAATTCTGGCCGGGGGGGAGGCGCCCCATCCCTCCCCGCCGAAATTCTGGCCGGAGGGGAGCACCCCACCTCTCTGGCCACGAAAGAAAAACTAAAGTAAAAACAAAAACAAAAACATGATAGGCTACGTAAAGATTTACGTAGCCTATCACGGCTAGATTTTCAAAGTCAGCCGTGATAGGCTACGTAAATCTTTACGTAGCCTCACAGCTGACTTTGGAAGAAAAAAAAAAAGTGTGTACGCAAATGGCGGCGCCCATGGGCGCCGCCATTTGTATTCCTTATTTGGGCACGGGTAGTCTACGTAAATATTTACGTAGACTATGGCGAAAATAAGGGCAACGCTATTTGCATTGCCCTTATTTTCGCCGTAGTCTACGTAAATCTTTACGTAGACTACCCGTGCCCAAATAAGGAACGCAAGTGGCGGCACCCATGGGTGCCGCCATTTGCGTACGTGCTTTTTTTTCAAAGTCAGCCATGATAGGCTATGTAAAGATTTACGTAGCCTATCACGGCTGACTTTGAAAATCTAGCCGTGATAGGCTACGTAAATCTTTACGTAGCCTATCACTTTTTTTTTTTTTTTTTACTTTGTAATGGTGGCGGCGGCAGCCGGTCAGAAGACCAGCCGCTGCTGCCACCGAACCGCCGCCAAACTGCCACCGGGACCTGCCGCTGAGAGGGACATTCGACAGAGGTAAGTCCCATCCTGGGGGGGGGCGGAGAATTTCCCCACCAATTTCAGGGGGCCGAATGTGTTGGCATTCGGCCTCCCGGAGATTTGTGGAGAAATTCTCTGACATCCCTACCTATGAGGAGAGACTGAAAGAACTGGGCATGTTTAGCCTCGAGAAGAGAAGACTGAGGGGAGATAGAATAGTGCTCTTCAAGTACTTGAAAGGTTGTCACAGAGAGGAAGGCCAGGATCTCTTCTCGATCATCCCAGAGTGCAGGACACAGAATCATGGGCTCAAGTTACAGGAAGCCAGATTCCAGCTGAACATCAGGAAAAACGTCCTGATTGTTAGAGCAATACAACAAGGGAACCGATTACCTAGGGAGGTAGTGGGCTTTCCCACACTGGAGGCATCCAAGATGAGCCTGGACAGCCATCTGTTGGGGATGCTCTGACTTGGATTCCTGCATTGAGCAGGGGGTTGGACTCGATAGTCTTATAGGCACCTTCCAACCCTACTATGATTCTATGAACTGATTTGGTGCATTTGTAATTATCTGTATTGAGTGAAAGAAAGTGATCTGCTAACATAAAGAAAGGAAGAGAACATGTATGAGCTTGGGAGAATATGACTACTGCCTAGGGACAGGTGAATCTATCCATTTTGTTTTCTCCCACTTTCATTTTTTAAAAAATCTCGAGTTCTTCCCTTTAGCAGATTTCTGTACATCCTTATAAAAAATGGACTTAAAGGAAAATCTCACCCATCTGCACTGGCCAAATTCAATAGGTATGGTTATTCTCAGCATGGAGCAGACCATGTTGTATCTGCTTGCCGTATGGCTGTTAAAGATGAGGAGCCTGTCAGCAAATAGATATGGCAACCTAATTCAGTACTAACATGGTTGAATATATGGGAATTCAAACACAGACATTTGGGCTTGGATGGACAAATCTGTCAGCTTCAGTTCTTTCCATTCCAATTATGAAGACATTTGTGAATTTTGGTAAATTCTGATCAAAACTGAACTGAATTGAATTTCTCCCCCATCCCCACTATTGCCCTCCAAAACATGGGAATGTGCATGGAGGCATGGTCGTAAAGACGAGCTTTAGCTGACTGATGAGCAAGTGCCAGCCCTCAAGTGGCTTTGCTCCAATATGTTCTCTTCTTAGGCTTCTTCTTCATCACTCTTTCAGTCCTTGCTTCCCCAAATCCTGCACTGCCACTTAGGGATGGGTGAACCCCACAACGTCTGGTCTGGGGGGGGGATCTGTTGCAGGGAAATGTGGGCTGCTTAGGGCCACATGGATTTCCCCGGAGCCCTGGCATGTCGGCCATAGTTCACAGGGTGGTTCTCCGGCTGTCTAAAAGGCATGATAGGCTAATGGTAGCCACCATTAGCCTATCGCAGGAAAATCACAGCCATAAATTGCATAGTTTATTGCATTTGCAGCTGTAAGGTACTTCCTTCTATGTAAATTGTGGCCTATTATGCAATTTACATAGAAGGAAGTGCTTTATGGCTGCAAATGGCATAAAATATGCAATTTACTGCCATAATTTTCCCGTGGTAGGCTAATGGCACCTGCCATTAGCCTATCACACCTTTTAGACAGCCAGAGAGCCACCCCACAAACTATGGTGGATGTGCCAGGTAAGGGAGTGCTGGTCTACGGCAGACTCCAGAGGAGTCTTGGGAATCCAGCCTCATTGGAGTCCACAGCGGATTTTTCCAGCATCTCTATTGTCACTCAGCTGTATGTATTCACAGAAAGCTGTTGTGCTGGTTGCTACTTACCTCCCTCTTTCAACATCTATTCTTGGTCTTTTGCTTCCAGGCTGTTCATTCTGGCAGTTTTGCCCTTTTCCTTAGTGTAAGTTAAAAGAGTGCTATTCACCCTTTGCAGATCCTAGAGATGGTTGGGAGAGATTCTCCTAAACATAATCTTCCCCTTCCTCTCAGTTTTCAGACAATAACTCTCTCCCATCCCATGTCAGGTGGGCAGTTCTGGAGAAGATGGAGAGAACACACTTGCAGAAATGAGAAATATGGTTATATAAATTTATTTAACAGCAGTAGCATGGTTGGTGCTTATCAGAACACGGACATAACCCTTACCCTAATCTCTGACGAAGCTGAAAACATGGTAAAAAGTTACATTGTGCTCGTAGACTCTGTGGGCAGTATCCAATGGTGCTCATGTGGTAGTGAGACCCACCATTAGTGCAACAGGAAGCTTCATAAGACAACAGAAAAGAGTGGAAACATTCATTTACAAAATGGGACACATCAGTGGAGCTCTTATTCTGGAGGCAAGGATCTCTACTCATTTCTGGGGTTGCTTTCATAAGTGCTAGTGGTAGGTCCCATGGAAACTAGCAGAGGTCAGCAGCAGTAATGGATACTTCTCTAAGGGTGCATCTTGGACCAAACACCAGGTGATGCTAACTGTGGGACTTCTCTTTCATGGCAAATAGCATTTACAGGGACCCCTGATTTTTGTTAGTAAAGGGTGATAATGTGCAAAGGCTGATAAGGCCCCCTCCCCATCCTGATGTCCAGCCTATGGCTGCTATATTTAAAAAATACACTAAGGGCACAATCCTATGCATGTTTAGTCAGACAAAAAGTCCTACAAGTCCCAGCATTCCTCAGCCAGCAGGGCTGACTGGGGAATGCTGGGAGTTGTAGGACTTTTTTCTGCCTAAACATGCATAGGATTGTGTACTAAATGTATTCATATATTTAATGTAACATGTACTTAGATTTGCTCTACCAAAAAAAGCTAATACAACAATGCAGAGCCCTCTATATGATAAAATAATCATTTGGGGAACAACCCAACAGGCAGCTCTCCTTCTTCTGCGCAGCTTCTCTTCTCTTCAAGTACGGTTGTTGCTTTAATTCTGCCAACCCACTATCTTTAGTTTTAAGGTATAGGTACAAGTAAGTGAAAGTAATTGCTCAGGTGGAAGCTCTTATATTAGCTCTCTCAGTTAAAGGACTCTTAGCCAATTAACCCTATTCCTTTTAGTTGATTGATGGATTAATTAGTGAAATCTACATAAATTTGCATAGGAAAAAAAAACAATTGTGCTAAAGCAAAAGAAACCCCTTTGTTTTTAGATGATATATGCACATGTCACAGCATGCCTATTTTAGCATGCTTTCCCCTTCTATCTCACACAGAAGTGCATGTGTCTTTTTAGATGGCGCTGCTTACAATTGCTTCTGCAATTTTATAAGCATTGATATTAAAAATAATTTAAAACCTGGTGACTAATTAATTGGTGGCATCCTTATAGTTAAACAAAATGTTTTAAACTGATTAAAGGTTCTAATCCTCTACTCAGTTATCTGGCCTGATTTAATGTAATGGGACTTACTTCTCAACAGACATGTAGGATTCTACTGTAATTTAACCAACTATGAGAGCAATTCTATATAGATCTACTCAGTAATGCATCCTACTGAGTTGAATAAGACTTGCTCTCAGGTAATTATACATTGGATTCAACACTGCGACCTATAGATAGATAGACAGACAGACAGACATATTCTGCTCCTGTTTGGATTTTTCATTTTAGATCTACCCCTCAATAAGAACTATATTTTCTTTAAACTGAGATTGTGAACTGAGCATGTAAATTCCTTTTCAGCTAATCAAGAAAAGCAATTAAGCACCAGGTTCCTTAAATAGTATTCTGTCACAAGCCTTCATGTTTCCGTCACAGTACATATGGTCCAATTGTTTACAGATTAAAAAGAAGGGAAGGAAGAATGAAAATCCCTGCTCAGATGTTAAATCAAGATGTTTTCTTCACTTTCAAATGATGGGCTAGCTGCCAACACTTACAACAAGAAATTCAGAGGGTTTATAAAACACACACACACACACATGAAGGCATATCCCATGTTTGGACATTATTGTGTGATAGCCCATCAGCATCAGGATCGATGGGAAAGAAGTTGTTTTTTAAGGCATATGTTCAGCTCTCTGTAGAAAGAATACTCTTGGGGAAGTGTTCTTTGTGCAAAAAACCAGGAGTAAAATTGGTCTTAGGTGTGAATAGGTACCATGACGCCAAGTCAGAGCCACCTGCCAATGATATCATTTGCCCCATAGCACCGTCTGGCAGCCAGAAGCTCATGAAGTTAAACCAAAATGGATGCTAAATACATGATGGCTGGATGTCACAGTGAGTCCAAGGCCTCAGCTGTCTCTTTGCATCATTGTTCATTGACAATTTGAAGTCACTCCTTTGAACTTACTGAAAATTTCATTGGCTTATAAAATCCAAGTTCTGGCATCAAATTGTAAGCTATAGATAGGAAGTCTGAATATCTAAATACCCAGTCCTGAGATTTGGGGTGGGTCGGGGATGTGCAGATTATGTATGGATGTGTAGATTATTTGTTTCTGGCTGCAAATTTGGGCTAATTGTAGAGGTGAATATTCAAAGTACAACTATAAATGAATCTTCTCTTATTTATTCATTACACTTATACCCACCTTTCCTCTAAGGTGCTCAGAGTAATGTGCAAACTTCCTTGTCCATTTTTATCCTCACAATAACCCTGTAATGTAGGCGAAGCTCCAAGATAGTGGCTTGGGTCCAGATTTGTTGTTCCACCAGTGGAAGGATACTGATGGCAGAACAGGACTTTTGCATCCTCTTGTCCCCCTCCTGCACACCCCTTCATGCCTTCTAAATTTGCTCCAGAGGGTTGGGGGATCCTCTGGAGAATTGGAGGGCACATGCAGGGCTTCAGAGGGGATGAGAGTATGTGGAAGTCCCGTTTTGCCAGTGCCATCCTTCCACTGGCAGAATGACAATTCTGGATCCAATCCACGTTAACTGGCTCAAGATCATCCAGTGAGGTGAGTAGGGATTTGAACCTGGGTCTCCCCAGTCTTAGTTTGACACTCTGACAATAAAAAAACCCCTATACTTGTAAAGGAACTATCTCCAGATAAACATGCTATTTTTTCCTTCCAAATTTCTGCCAGGGAAGAAGAAACAACTAGTTAGGATTTGTTGGTGGGGATTGAACAATGAAATGGCTGACATGGAGAAACTAATTTTTCTTTTACACTTCAAAAAATCATATCACATTTAGTTTTGTTGTAAGAGTCACAGGCCCTGACTACAACAGCAGGGGTTTGTAAATATCCTACTGGGGGAACCTGAGCTCAGATATAATTATGGAGGGGACAAAGCCATCAAATGCCCCCCAGAAGGTCAGTTGACTGATAGTGTTGTCTGGTAGGTGAAAGACATCTGGTGTCCAAAGGAAAAAAGGTCCAAAGGGCCTTTTTCATTGCCCAGCATAACCAGTGGTGAAGTGTCCATTCATTACTGTGGGGTTTGACTGCAGTGCTATCAAAACGTGTGAAAAGCTACGTGCACTCATTTAGTAAATTCATGATTGAAATGCAGTGGAGTGCTGAATGCCAGATCTATTAAAGCATCAAATGTTACTTCAGATATTGAATTATGCTAGACATACAATGGCAAGTAAATACAGAGTTCATTCCATACACTGAAATCAGCATGTTGCTAGCATTCTCCAAGAATTGTTTGCTGCAGCATCATATGTTGCACACAATCGGACGCGCATCTGTTTTATCCTAAATATAACCAAGTTTGTTTTGCCTAATTTTACATCCATTTGAACATCCTAGGTTGGTACATTTGTCTTGGATTTGATTATTATTGGATAAGACAAGTGGCTGTGCTTAGAATGGATTGTGGAGCAGTGGCAGGCTGGAATTTAAAGCAAATCCAAAGAACCTGTAATAGGAAGATGAGACAAATAAAACAGAGCAACAATGCTGGGGATTCTGAAAATACTAAATATTGATAAAGGGAGGGAGAACAACATTTAGATTGCAACAGATTGCAAGTTTTGATTTTTCTTTTCATACCAAAATCCATGCTTATTTTCATGTGTATTTTTCCAAATGTACACATCAATTGTGCGCATCTTTGAAATGTATGCATTCGTGTCCCACTGATTAAAGTATATTTGTGCACATTTTTCAAAAGTACATATTTTTCTTGTCCTTTTTTCACATGTATGTATGATGTCAAACACATTTTTTTGGGTCCATGAATGACACTGTAAGCACAAAATATATGGACTTCAACTGCAGACTGCGTCTGAGTCTGTGTTTGATCCAGAAGGTACAAACTGGGTAAATCCTGATCAAAAATGAACTGAAACAAATTTTCTCATACATCCTTAATTCCAGAGGAGGGTTTTTAAATTTATAATATTTAACATAGGGTTTGTGCAATTCTTCTAAATTTTTCGATAATGCTTCATTAAATTACAAATGGAAAAATATCAATGAACTTCTAGCAGATACATGGATGTGTGGATACATGTTTGGTGGCTCCAAGTGCCTTTCACCAGCTTTGGCTGGTTTGCCAGGTACCGCCTCTGCTGGACAGGGATAATTTGGCCACACTAGTACAGGCACTAGTAACCTCAAGACTGGATTACTACAATTCAGTCTATTTGGGGCTGCCCTTGAGGCTGGTCTGGAAGCTGGAGCTTGTGCAGAATGCGGCAGCTCGGCTGTTGTCCAGAGCTGCCCTTTTCAGTACGAAACTCCTTAGCTGAGGGAACTGCACTCACTGCCTGTTCGTTACCAGACCAGGTTTAAGGTTTTTGTACTAGTGTATAAAGCCCTAAACAACTTGGGACCAGAACACCTGAGAGAGTGCCTTCTCTCTTATCAACCTGCCCTGTCTCTGAGGTCATCAGATGACATGTTTCTAGTGGTTCTGCATGGACCCATGGCCCGATTAGAGTCCACCCAGAGAAAAGCCTGCACTGTGGTGGCCCCCTTTCTATGGAACTCCCTGCCTCTGGAGGTCAGGCAGCTACCAACATTATGTTGTTTTTGGCACCTCCTGAAAACATCTTTATTTCAAGAAGCCTTCCTTGATTGACTAGCCACAGTTTTTATTGCTACTGCTTTTAAAAACAAAATTTTTAATATGGTGTTTATTCTTTTTATCTTTTCTTGTTCACCACTCTGAAATCTGTTTAGGTGTGGAGTGGTATATAAATGTTGTAAATAAATAAATAAGTGTTTGAAAATGGTGAACACAAAGAGGTCTGCTCATCCTATGACTGTGCTTGCTTGCTTGCTTGCTTGCTTGCTTGCTTGCTTATTTATTTATTTATTTATTTCTATACCACCCAATAGTCGAAGCAAGTCTGTGCTTGCCAGACTTTCATATATTATATAGTGGTAAATGAACATGTGTCACTGGGGTGGCGAGGAGGGAGGAACTAACATCCTCTTCCTCCTCCTCTGACCTACATGCATTCATTAGAACATGTAAAGACAGACCTCTCCTCAGTAGGGAAGGATGAATCAGTTTATATCTGATCCATGTCAGTTTTAGATGTATCCAATAGAAGTCCATTCCATCAAATTTCCGTATCAGTCAGTCTACATTTTTTTAAAGCATGAAAATATGTATTTGTTTTCTTATGCCACTTCCCCTAACATATTCATTTTGTATGCAACTTCCCCTAATCTATGTAATGCTATATACAACTTTCGCTAATGCATGCATTTTTGTATGCAGTTTTGAGTGGATAGCTCAATTTCTGCAGACTTACTCCATTTCCTGAGTCTGTTCTGTGCCAGTTCGGGGGGGGGGGTTAATGGAAATAAATCTGTAGGGATTCTTTTGCAGATTTTTTTTTAAAAAATGTACATTTTTTGCACTCTTCTTTTTGTGTATGCATTCGCCCACTGATTAAAGCATTTTTGTGCATAGTTTTGAAACGTATGGGTTTTCCTTTGCATACATTTCAAATGTGAACATTTCACTGGACATGGGTTTTTCTGTTCCATGGAATGCATCAAAAGTCCAGAAATGTATGGATTTCTGAATGCAAAATGTGTCTAGTTTATTTCCAGGTAATGCAGACTGGGGAAATCCATTTTAAAAAATCTAGTGGAGCAGAGTTCTCACACTAGGGATGGACAGATTCACCTGTGCCTGGTTTCGTCGGGGCACTTGACAAGCCACTGCTGCTGCCCACCCCTGGTCGCAGTGCTGCACGAGCTTCTCGTCACCTCAGCAAGCGCCCAGCAAGGCCGTGGGGCCATCTGCCCTCATTGCAAGCCACCATTTTGGCTTGCAAAATGCTCTATTCACACCTGTAATGTTTTATTTTATTTATTTATTTATTTTCTATACCACCCAATAGGCAAAGCTCTCTGGGCGGTTCAAAAAAATTAAAACCAAACAGCACACAATAAAACAATATAAAATATATAGAACATTAAAACCGCAATATAACGATACAACCAGAATAAAACCTAGCAGCAGTGCAGGAATTTAAAATACAGATTGAAAACAGCAAAGCTAAAAGTCTAGAAAGCTAAAATGCTAAAATGCCTGGGAAAATAAAAAGGTCTTCAGCTGGCGCCAAAAGGAGCTCAATGTTAGGGATGTACGAATTCCTTACCTCGTTCCATGTGGGGTCATTCACGGCAGGGGGGAGGCGCTCTGTTCCTCCCCCCCAAATTCTCCCCAGCCAGCTCCGCTCTGCGGTGACTCCGCAGAGCCACTGGCCAGGGCCACCCGCAGCTGGACATCCGGCCACTGGGCTGCACAGGGATGCAAATGGCAGCCGCTGTAGCCGCCGCCATTTGCATCCCTGTCTTTTGCCATGATAGGCTAAGTAAATATAATATATAGATATCCTATCACGGCAAAAGACAGGGATGCAAAAGGCATAGCAGCTGCCATTTGCGTCCCTGTCTTTTGCCATGATAGGCTATGTAAATATATACGTAGCCTATCATGGCAAAAGACAGGGATGCAAATGGCGGCAGCTACGGCGGCCACCATTTGCATTCCTGCCTATTGCCATGATAGGCTACGTGTATCATGTACATAGCCCCAAACATTATTAAAGTGGTTTTTGTATGAGAGGGCATTCCTACTTCTATCAGTACAGTAGCAGTCTTGACAATGGAATTAAACTCTTGACTTGGCTGGCTTATCAGTAAACAATAGGGTTGCCCCAGGGATGACATTTTTAATACAATGTGTTTTTTCTTCTTCAGTTTTTTTTTTCTTTCCTGTGAACCATATTGTTTTCTAAGTAAAAGATTAGGAAACAATGTGGAAGTGATGGATTCTTCAGGTGGCTTTCTTAACAAATTTCTCCCCCCCTTTACTCATTTTTCTTTGCTATCAATTTTTCAGTTCTGGACACAGCATGAACACAGCCAACATCAGGGGCAAAATTAACTCCTCCTTCCTTCATCCTCTTTTGCATCAGGGCCTCATGGCTCCAAAAGGGTGATGAGCATCTGAACTGGCCCTTTGAGCCACATACCTTTTCTTTATTCGCTACTTACACATCTGGTGATGGAAAGAGACTAGAGGTGATAAGAGAAAGGGAATAGTAAGATCACAAAAGATAAACACAAAGGTGTAGAGAGGAAAGAGGACAAGATCAGACTGGGGCAAGAAATATTGTGATTGAGGGCTGGACTTCGTGAGAGTACTTTGAGAACTGCATTTCCCAAACTAACTTAGGGATGGATGAATCTGTCACTTTTGGTTTCTCTCCGTTTCTCATTTTCCCAATCTTAAGCTTGGTTTGTCCCGAATTTTAAAACTTGTGCGTGTGGATTTTTTTAAGCTTGCATGAAAATTCATCCTCATTTTTTGTGTACATTTCTCCTAATACATTAATTTTTGTATGCAATTTTGCTGAATACACACACTTTTGCAAGCAGTTTTCCTAATATAATGTGTTTTCGACCATTATTTTCACTAGTACACTGATTTCTGTATACACTTTCCCCTTATATATACATTCTTAAAACACTTTTTTAAATTAGAGAACTTCATTGCAAAATCCAGAGAAGTGCTGAGTTCCAGTTTACAGTTTGGTTCAAAAACGCAAAATGAGGTACATTCACATTGAAATGCAAACTGAATGAATTTCTCCACATCCCTACTTCTGACTGCCTAATTCAGCCTTTCTCAGCCTGGTGCTCTACTCCCAGCAATCCTCCTGACCATTGGCCATATTGCCCAGGGCTGCTGGGAGTAGGGATGTACGAAAGGTACTTACCTTTCGTGAATTATGTTTATTGTTTGGGGGGAGGCGTTCTGTCCCTCCCCCTGGAATCCTCACTGGGGGGGAGGCGCTCTGTTCCTCCCCCCCCCCCGGAATCCTGGCCGGCCGGCTGTGCTCCGCAGCGATTCTGCGGAGCCGCCGGCCGGCTCTGCCAGCAGCTGGACATCCGGCCACTGGCTAGCAGGGACGCAAATGGCAGTGGCTGTAGCTGCCGCCGTTTGCATCCCTGCAGTCAGCCGTGATAGGCTACGTAAATGTTTATGTAGCTTATCACGGCTAACTTAAACAAAAAACAAAAAACGCGCGTACGCAAATGGCGGTGGCCACGGTAGCCGCCATTTGTGTTCCTTATTTTGGCACATCTTAGTCTACGTAAACATTTACGTAGACTAAGATGGCAAAAATAAGGGAAACGCAAATAGCGTAGATGCTACGCTATTTGCGTTCCCCTTATTTTCGCCATCTTAGTCTACGTAAATGTTTACGTAGACTAAGACGTGCCAAAATAAGGAACGCAAATGGCGGCGCCCATGGCCGCCACCATTTGCATACGCGCATTTTTTTTTTTTAAGTCAGCCATGTTAGGCTACGTAAAGATTTACGTAGCCTATCACGGGTTTTTGTTAAAACCTAGCCGTGATAGGCTACATAAATCTTTACGTAGCCTATCACATTTTGTTTGTTTGTTTGTTTTTAAAACTGGAAATGGCGGCGGCGGCAGCCGGTCGGAAGACCGGCCGCCACAGCCGCCGCCGCCGCGCCGCTGCCTGAGCCGCCACCGGAGCTGCCGCCGCCAGGAAGATCCGCCCAAGGTAAGTCTCGTCCCGGGGGGGTGGGGGGGCAGGCCGTTCCGCCACCAATTTTGGGGGGCTGAATGAGGTGGCATTCGGTCTCCCCGAGATCCGTGGCCGAATTTTCGTACATCCCTAGCTGGGAGTTGAAGAACAAAACTTCAGGAGTGCACCAGGTTAATGAAATATGGCCTAATTCATCTATATTCTCAAGAGTTGAAGAATAATATGCAGAATAAATAGGGTCTTGGATCTTGGTAGATTTCCTTGAGTATTTTCTGGAAAAAGTTTCATAATACCAGCCCAGCTTTGAATATAAGTTTGAAAAATTGCAAACCCATGAAACCTTTCAACTACCCATGTTTATTATTTCTGAATTCATTCCAGATCCTCCTGATGAAATCTTCAGGAATGTAATGGGGCCAAGCAACTCCCCTGTGAACTCCCATATTGCTCCCCTTCCCTTTCCCCCAAACTGATGAAATAACAGCAACAGTGTGTGCGTGCATGCATACGCGCGCACCAGCCTGTCCTCACTAGGGATGTGCGAATCAGCAAAACTCAAGCTCACTGAAATTCCCAAATTCCTTCGGAAAGCTCATTCTGACTCAAGTCTGTATCAGGTTGTGAACTTCCATCCATTTCCATGCATATTTTTTCCGAATGCGCACATCAATTGTGTGCATGTTTGAAATGTGTGTATTCTTCTCCCACCGATTAAAGCATATCTGTGTGCATTTTTCAAAAGTATGCATTTTTTCATGTGCATTTTTCAAATGTACACATGCTGTCAAGCACATTTTGGGGGATCTGCAAATCATACGGCAAGCTAGGAAATAGACGGACTTTGAGTGCAGATCGCATCTGAGTCCATGTTGGATCTGAAAGGTGTGAGCTGAGCTGGGTAAATCCTTATCAAAATGGAACTGAAATGAAATTCTAATACATCCGTAGTCCTCACAGCAGAATCTTTGAGAGCAGGAGCCTCAGGACTAGTTTCCCTGGAAATCCAGTATCTGGGATGCTGCTGAAACAGCGTTTTTTGACATGATGGAGACCCTGTGCCAGCCATTTCTGTTCCTGTTGCCAAAGAACTTTGAATAGAAAAATGGAAGAGGGCTGCTGTGGCAGCATTAGCTGGGCTGGGCTGCTGGTGGTGTTGAACTTTGAATATTGCAAGCCAGGCTTGAACTTTGCAGTGGGTTTTTTGACTTGTCTCATAATGGGCTTGGGAAAGCCCAACTGGAAGAACGGGGATGGTCACTTCTGAACACACACAGTTCTGAAATTCGGTACCATTACTGACATGTTACTCACTCAGAGGAACTATTGCTCTCCCCCATCACAGCAGCAGCAGATGAGGTAGTCCACTGGGTGAAATTGCTGGTGGCCACTGTGTTGCAGTCAAGAGGGCAAAGAATTCCCACCCAACTTTCTAAGCACTGGGAGGTGGCAGTAGAGGCAAGGAAGATGCTCTCAGTCTCCCTAACTCAGGGGTGGGCTGCTGATGACAGCATGGGTAATTGTCCAATCAGAAATTATGTGCTTGCACAGTGCTAGCTAGGGGCCGCAGTGGCTTAGTGGTTAAGATGCTGAACTGCAGACCGGAAGGTTGGCAGGACAGCAGTTCGAGACCCGAGTGCCGCGTGATGGAGTGAGCTCCTGTCTTCAGTCCCAGCTTCTGCCAACCTAGCAGTTCGAAAGCAAGAAATTGCAAGTAGAGAAATAGGTACCACTTCGGCGGGAAAGGTAACAGCGTTCCGTGCACCTCGGTGTTCAGTCACGCTGGCCACATGACCACGGAAGCGTCTTCGGACAGCGCTGGCTCTTCAGCTTAGAAATGGAGATGAGCACCACACCCTAGAGTCGGACACGACTGGTTGGGGACACCTTTACCTTTTACCTTTTTACAGTGCTAGCTAAGGCATTCCCTGCTTTCATTAGCACCTCCCAGTATTAAAAGCTATAGGCAGGGACTCACACACACACACACACACACACACACACACACACACCCTTGAGGGTCACACAATGGCTGCCAACAGTTGATCTTGAATTCTGTGAGGGAGGATTGTGGATGGAAATGCATTCTGCAGATGTTCAGAGGCATATTTCCTCACATATTTTCCCCACAGGACTCCACATGGGAATTGGAAACAAGATTCCAGGACCTATCTCTCATGAACCCTTGCACAAGTTGATTAGGGCACCATTTTCTTGTGTTTTAGATGAATTTTGGGTGTTTGCTTTTGTGTGCACGAGAAATGTGCATGTCAGTCTCTTTCTTTCTATGGAGCAGAGTCTTAAGAGGAGCATGTGGCTTGCATAAGAGAGTGAGAGACAGATAAGAAGTTGATCATCGATAAGGAAGTATATCTTTAGGACGCAGCTTAGGGACAGCATGGAAGGAAAATGGTGCTGGCATTATTGGAGTGGTGTTGGTGTAGAGATACAAGGGAAGTCTTGCAGGTTGTGGATTAGAGGACCCAAAGAGATAGATAGGAGTCTAAAAGGAAAAGGCGGTGAGCTTTACATGTTGATTGAAATTTATTACACAAAACTTTAGCTGTTAACTAGGGGGATCATGATAATTCAAGAGGGATGTATGAGAAATTCATTTCAATTTATGATCAGAAGTTACCCTGTTTGTACCTCCTGAACACAAGCATAGTCTGCTGTCAAAGCTCAAACATTCCCAAGCTTGTGATGCTTTTCAGTAGGGATGGCAGAGAATTCCGCCATGGACTCCAATGAGGCTGGATTCTAAAGAATGCAGCCCACTGGCGTCTGTGGCAGAACGGATCACTTACCTCCACCTCGCCGCAGGATCTGTCTGGGTTGGATCCCTGTCCACGTCAAAAATGCGGGGCCAGCCGCCAGCTCCGCAGGGCTGGAGAAAGTTGATACAGCCGGCAGCCATTGCTGTGCCGTATCTCTGTGTAAGTCAGTCCCCCAGATGCAAATCGCGTAGTGGGCTGCATTTAGCTTAATCGACCAGCTTTACAGCCACAAATGGCGCCCACTATGCCATTTGCGCCAGGGGGACTGACTTACACAGAGATATGGCACGGCAATGGCTGCCAGCCATATCGACTTTCTCCAGCCCTGCGGAGCTGGCGGCCGGCCCTGCAGTTTCGATGTGGACAGGGATCCAACCCAGACAGATCCTGCAGGGAGGCGGAGGTAAATGAACTGTTCTGCCACAGATGCCGGTGGGCCAGATTCTTTAGAATCCAGCCTCATTGGAGTCCGTGACATTCCTAGGAGTGGTCACCTTTGACAGGCAGCATCCACCTTGATGCTGCTTGGACCCTCCTCCAAGGGGAGTTTAGGGATTTTCATGAGTGTTCAGATTGAACATTCAAAAAGCACTTTGAGGCTTTTTGAATATTCAGCCAGAATACTTGAAAAGTCTCTCAACCCCTTTTAAGGCAAACAGGAGGGAGGGTGATTACCCATGGCTATTCTCTTCTGCTCAGTCCAGAAGTCTTCCTGTCATGCTGAGGATATAAAGTTTGATTTATGAAACCACACCAGCATTCCCCACCACCACCAAGGAATCTCCATGCATATACAAACCTTTAAAACAACAATGAAGACTAGCACTTTCAATTGTTTTTCTTAGTAAGAAGTGATCCATATAATATTGCTTTAAGCAAAAAGTTGTTTGTAATTGTGATGTCTGAAATATAAAGCAGGTTAACTCAACCTTGTATTATTTTGTATACACCTTGGGAAGGTGATAAACTTGTATTATTTTGAATACACCTTGGGAAGTCAAAGCTTATTACAACTGGCACATTTTCATTAGAGCAATTGCCAGTTCCTAATATGAAGCTCAGTTCCTGATTGAGGACTTTACATATTTTTATTTTTGAGTAGGGAGCTTGCGCTGATCCCTCATGTCTATGGATGGAGTAAGGAAACCTGTCAAAGCTTCTTCTGCTTCTTTTTTTTTTTTTACTGTTGAAAAGGATCTTGGGTTTAATTTAAAATAGATGATCATACAGTTCCTATGGGTCTAAATTCAACAAAATGACTTGAGAGGTATTTTTGCTATCTTTGACTTAGGCACACTGAAGACATGACACAAAAATAAATATCTTGAAATTGTGTCATTCCTGAAAGCACATTCCAGTTACAATGAACATTGGACCAAATACTGATTTAAATGAGGTATAAACCTAGTTCACTACTTCCTTTTGAACTGCTTGTACCTATCCATCATCTTTCCTCTTTTAGACCACTTAGGACTGACCGGGGATGGAAGAGAAATTCGTTCAGTTCACATTTTAATCTGAACTTTCCTAATTTTTCACTTTTGAATCACAATGCGAACTGAAATTCAAAATACCATTCAACATTGGCACTTCTCTGATTGAGTTCTCCAATTAAAAAATGTGTACAAAAATTTATATATTGGGGAAAATAACATTAAAAATTCATTATATTTAGCAACTTGTTGCTTGCAAACATATGTATATCAGGAAAAATGTATACAAAAATGCATGTTTTAGGACAAATGTACAGAAAAATGTTGATGGATTTTCATGCAAAATGTTTAAAATAAAGTATCAAAGTTCAGGATGAACAGAACTTAAGACTGGAGAAATTCTCAAAATTTGAGATGAACTGAAATTAAGATTAGAAGAAAAAAAGAGAGAGAAACTGAGAGAAACGAAAATTGACAGTTTTGTCCATCCCTAAAACTGACTAAAATTCTCCTCCCATGATTCAGTGTCATAACACATGGTATTGTGCTAGCATTAGACATTGACCCCATAATAGTCACTAGTGCACTGCCAGTGGTGTCTGTCCATTGCACAAGCAGCAATTTAGCTGTAGGATGCAAGAGTTACTCTTGCAGAGGCAGGATCACTGTTGGCTTCCTATGCAGTGCTCTGGAGAATATTCCAATATGAGCAAAGCTGGGATGATCAACACATGCTTTACACATGCGTCCTTCCCCCCCTTTTCCCCCTTATGTGAGTCTTCAATATGTTTCACTATACAGCCGCTAGATGGTGCTGTGGTCTAGCTCCTCTTATTGTGGGTTTTCCTCTTTTCACGAGGGAACTCAAGCGGAACTCAAGTGCTGTAATTTGATAGCTCATTATCTCCAATCTTTTTAAAAAATGGAATAAAGGTCATGTAGTGCGGGAGATGCCCTGGAGTTGACGACATCATCTAAAGGACCCACAAGCTTCCATGAGTAACCAATCTCAATAGCACGATAATATCTCCATGTGAAGAAGCCCCATACGTTTTGGCCTACAACTCCTGTCATTCTTACCATTGGCTTTGCTGGCCAGAGCTGATAAGAATTTCCTATCACTGCTATACTGTGTTGAGTTGGTTATGTCACCGTAGTACTGTACTGAGTTTGGAGAGGGGGGGGAAACGGACAGCTCTCAATATTTTTAGTTACTTAGAAATATTTTCATTTATATACACTGCTGTGCAAAACCACCAAAGGCTGTTGCAGATATAGAACACAGAACCACCTCGGAACTTGTTTCCAAAAGATCAGGTGCCCTTACAATATGCTGGCACAAGTTCCACTCTGCATCAGGAAACTACAGAATGTGCTAAATTCCAACATTTTTAATGCAATGTTATAAACCTGGCATACAGACTGCATTTTCTATCTCTCTTTTGCCCATTACCCTAAATAACAGTATCCATAAAAGTACCGTACAAGTTACAATCTCTTCCAAAAACATTGGCGTGTTTGGCTCTGAGATGGGAAGAACAGGAGAAGGAATGGAATGGAACTGAATTGAATTCCTTCAAGTAGATAACAGAGGAATCCGTGCCAGGTGGACGACAGGCCTGATATTTGGCAAAAAACGTCTAACTGTAGCCTAAGGAAGCACTGTTTCCTCGCAGCCTCAGAGATGTACAAATAATTTCCCATTTAAAAGTTAAAGGGTTCTATGTGAGTCGGAGAGTTCCTCCCCCACTTTTTAACATGAACAGATGTTAATTGGACAAAGAGCAAAGTAGGGTTTAAAGACCGTTAGAGCATTTCTCTGATTTATTTCACCTTGAACTCCACTTGTATATAGATTGGAAAGAAATGTTGTGTTGTTCTTTCAGGCCATGCTCCCTCCCGTTCTCTGTGACATACTTGATATATGCCCGCTTAATAAATTGGGCCCTTTTCTAACTGACAAAAGACATCTTTAAATGACAATAATCCATGTGAAGTTCAGGCCCTGCCACCTGAATAAGCTAAACTTTGCAGATCTAAGAGCTGCTTTGCTTACTTAAGAATAAACGCTGGTGTTCAAGAGCCTCACGTTCTTGTTGCTTTCCACAGTCTGGGCTGGTGCAGCTGTGATCCTGGATAATAACACAATGAATATAACATCCAAGTTCCCAGTGCTGGAATGACCTCCTCTGGCCTCAATTCACTGCCCACTCACCCAGCCTTTCTACCTCCTGCGTACTTTAACATATCCTCCAACATAATAAGCCCACCACCACTGATGTTATAAAGTAGTAATTGTGCCTAATTGGTAGGGAGGTGACAGACCATTCTGGTAATGTTGTGAAACTGTAAGAAAAGGGGAGTGAGAGCATTCACAGGCCCAGCAGTAATTATCCACTAATTTGGCCTGTTTGTGTAGGGACAGCTCATTATAGCCCTTAACCCCCAAATAAAGAAAGAAAGTTGGTAGGAGGTAAGGTTAAATAATTAGTGTTCAGCAGATTGTTTTTCATGGGGCCGGGGGGGGGGGGGATCAAAGAACAGGATTAAGGGGGAAAATGTGATGAGAGTAACAACAGAGGTGCAATATCGTCCCATAATTGAGTTTTACATATTTGAGGTAATGTCAGAATCATAGAAAGAAGCCTAAATGTTGCGGGGGGGGGGGGGATGGAACCTGTCATGCAATTGTTATTTTATTTCTGTAATTAGAGCAGTCATCATCATTTTGCACTTTGCATTTCCAGATCTATACTCTTTAAGATACTTGGTGAATCAGTATTGAAAACGACGACTCAGTTCAAATACATTATTTTCCATATTTTTCATTGCCATTAAATGCTCTAGTGTGTGCATATCTTTAGTATATGTTCTTTCTATCCTCTTTTTTTAAGTCTTCCTGGTCTTAATTTTAGTATCCAGCAGCCATTTTGAGAACATAAAAGAGATGTTAAAGAATACACTGAGTTCCTCAACTCAGGTTGCAGAGAGAGAGAGAGAGAGAGAGAGAGAGAGAGATTGGTTAAAGTTTTCCAATATTTTAATATACGGAACTGAATCTTCCAACTTCTATCAAAGTTCAGAAATCAAAATATGTCACTAGAAGACCAAGTTCCATAAGTATGCCCAAGGCAGTGTAGAATGTGAAAACTCATAAAACTAAAACATAAAAATTATAAAGCAATAATAAAAATCACTACAATAACGCTGAGCACATCACTCCATTAATAACACGAATCCAGCCAAGGCTCAAAAGAGCAAGAGCTGGCTAACAGCCATTTGTTCTTTTTAAAAAGATCAGACCAAAGGTAAGCAAATAGCTAAAAGGCAAGAGAGAACAGGGATGTCTTAACCTGTCTTCAGAAAGAAAAGCCAGGTTGCTCCACTGATCTCTCCAGGAAGGAAGTTTCATAACTGTGGTGCTACTACCAAGAAAGTTCTGTTGCTGCACCTATAGAGCTTTCTTCTTGACTAGGAACACTACCATCTGTCAATCTCTCTTCCCCCTGCTCTTTAATTTTATGTGTCTGGGGAAAAGAAGCAGTTGCTTTCCTCCTCTTTTGCTTCCCCTCTGTTGAATGGTAGATTGCAAGCTCCTCAAGGCAGAGACCTGCGTTTTTCTTTATTATGCCATACACAGTGATGGCTGTATGTAAACAATAATGAAATAATAAGGGCAAGGGGAAAATATTCTACACATGTACAGAAGCATCACAACACAGAGATTTTTAAGAAAAAATTCAAGGTGGTAAATTAAGATTCTTTTCCTTATTACTACTACTACTACTACTACTACTACTACTATTATTACATTGGAGGATGGGGTGTCCTGTAAGATAGAGTAAATTTAGAAGAAAAAGAAGAAATGAAAAGAAGTTTGGCAAATGCTGCATTAGACTAACACATAATAAAGGTCAGCATTAAAAAAAGTCAGATGTTGTGGCAAGTAATGTTGTTAATTTTCTGTCTATGCCTGACATCTTGACTCTTTTGAAGTCACTTGGCAAATTCTCATTGGCACTTGCAGATTAGGACTGAATGTTGGGAGGGGAGACTCCACTTTTAGGCGTTCAGAGGCTAAACACTGCTGTACAGTAATCCACTCCAACCAACACATACTTTTTTGCTCTGCAAACAGTTCTGATCTCTCTGTCCATGTAAGTTCCAAGACTTGTCTGGAAGTAAGTTATCATGCCTTCCTGAGCTAGTTAAGATATCACTGGAACTGGAATTCTTCAAGAGTTTGGTTCTCTATATTCACACACTAGTAAACAGAGAGCAGTGCCAGGGCCATCCGATAAATCCAAGAGCTTAGATTTTCAGAGCTTTCTGAATTTCTGGGTGATGTCAGGAGTTGATACATTCAATTCATGGACTACATTTTAATATAGCATGACTGTAGATACTATCTTGGGTACCTTCTAGTGGCAAGATGCATTTGGCACAAATAAAGATGAGAAAGGGGGGCAATGGTAACTGTCTGTGCCTTTCACAATTCCTGACACTGAGCCAAGCCTACATGAGAAATGACTGAAGAATCCAGTCCTCTACATTGAATTTTGATTGTGCTCTTGCTGTTTGCTAAAAGATGATATTTATTTTAATAATTCTAGCAATTCTAATTAGGGACTTGAAACATCAGCACTACCTTGTTATCTCATTTCTTATCCCTGTAGTTCCCCTTGCCACAACATCTGTGTCCTAATGAACTTTTTAATGTAGTAGATGAGAAGGATAGTCTATTAATCAAGCCGATTCAACCTTGGGCTCTCTCCTTCTCACACTAGTATGGATGGCAATTAGTACCATTTTGGATTTTTGTGTTATATGGGCACCTGTTTACTAAGAACTGAAATGAGACCACTACTCATTTTGTATAGGCCACTGAACACCCAGCAGATGGTTGATAATGTTCATTCATTCACCAATACAAGGTCTCACAATAGAAGAGCTGAAGTGAAATGAACACCTGACAAGGAAAATATCACATGGTTTATTCCTTCAAAATGTTCCATTATAAAGCACAGGCATCTTGTTTTAAATACATGTCTCCCACCAATTGCATGTATTAATATATAGGGAGGAATCTAATAGACCTATTTTCATAACATCTTCCTTTTAAAACCTATCTATTAAATCTGATACACATCATCAAAGTTACCCTTTTCCAGTTAATTCTGATACCTTAGTTTATCCAGTCTGGAATTTCAAATCAATATTTTAGCATATACCTTGCTGGTAGACATTTGAGAAATGTAACATGCAACTCCATTGCAAGACAGACTGCATCTTCTTAACACACATTGACAATGCAATCATAGTTGTGAGAGTGTTTTAAACTCCGTGGATGGCATAAATGAAATGATTCTGTGTGTTTGCATATGGAATCTATCTCATCTAGATCATATTTGGACTTTTGGTAGGATCTTGGGGGCTTGGCTTCAGGCCTGTTCTTTAGAGTAGGGTCTAATGGAGATACAGAGATTTTGAAGCCATTCAGTGGCCATATGCATTGCTGTAGTCTCATGGCTATAACTGGATTCACTGGCAAAATAGCAGCTTAAGTGCTAATGATTACTTTAAAGAACAGTAGCAAATATAACGAGGATATAGAACTTTCAGGAGATTGCCTTTTACTGGGTAATAAAGGCTTTGCTTGAATCACAAGCACCACCACTCGTAGAATGGCTCAAAATGATTTGGAGTATCACTTTATTAACAAAGTTGATTTATGTTTCAAGAAGTTACTTTAGAAAACAGATGACAAATTCACTGGAAATTGTTGCTATTTATTATTTTCCAGAACAATAATTTTCAAGATAAACTTCCACTGTATTTCCCCCCTTCAGGGCTATAATTGCCAATCTTGTATACATTTCCAATCCAGTTTTATTTATTTTTTACTCATTTGTTATAATACCATAATCCTTTAAAAAAATGAAGATCTTGCTTGATAATTTATCCTTCAAAACATAAAACCTACCATAGTATTGCATTATTCACATAATTATACCTGATGAACCTATGTTCTCCTCAATGTTATGGGATCATTACTGTCTATTGCAGCCTTCCCAACCTTGGCAAGTTCCATCTGTTTTGGAACATAACTCCTATCATCCTTGACCATTTGACATGCTGGTTGGGGCTGATGGGATTTGTAGTCCCAAACTTCTGGAGGGCGCCAGGTTGGGGAAGACCACTGTATGGTATTCACCAGATTGTGTCTTCTTAAATAAAGTTATAGAGAATGTACTAGCTTCAATACTCTGTAAGTCTGTATCCTTGGCAGTGGTGGATGGCGAGGTGGTATGATGGTAGATGGCAGTGGATACTACTACTGAGCAGCAACTGAAGGTGGGCATGCCTTAGCAGTGGGCATCAGTGGGCAGCACTGGGGACCAGGAGTAATGAGGTCAGTCCTATGCAGTCACGTGGATGCTATGTGGCCAGCAGCACTTCATGCAAGATGGGTTGAGAGCAACAGCCTTTACAGCAGGGGTGCAGAAGTAGATATGGATAGGGAACTAGATTGCCCCTACTAGGCTCTCTGCAGGCCGAATTACATCAGTGGGCAGGGCCATGCCCATTTTAGCTTTTCTCCAAGATGACATAGCTATGGATCTCCATGACTCTCTCAGGATGGAGAAAAGGACTTGGCCAGCACTGGGAAGAGCAGCCACTCTGGCTTTGCACAGCAACTGGGTCCCTGTGAGGTCACTACATGGATCAGTCCAGCTGGTATCCCTCTGCAAAGTCATTCCTCCAGGGATTTGCTTCCCGGCACCAGGCAAGTCTCTAGCTTTGTGCAATGCCCAGCATCCCTGTGCAATCACCATGCAAAGCAACTCAGCTGGGCTCCGGAAAAACAGCTGTTCTCCCCAGTGCTGGCTGAGTCCCCCACCATCTTCATCCCTGCTGTTATTTTCTGTATCACTGGGGATTCCTCCAAGGGCAGCACTTAGAGTAGAAGTGCCACCCCCTGGAGGAACCCCTGGCTACAGAGGCTGGATTGGACGCCCAACAAGCCAGATAAGACCCATGGGCAAAGCTTTCTAGGATGCTTCTGGCCAGTTCGCATCCATGTGTCTGCACAATACTGATCTTACCTGGAACATCCGCCCCAGGTAAGCTTCGTCCCGGGGGGAATCCGTGGGGGTGGCGGGGGGGGAGGCCGTTCTGCCATGGATTTCAGGGGGCCTCTGCCTTCATGTTTTGGGGCAAAATGTTCACACATTCCCTCATGTGTGCAATCATGTTTGAAATGAGTATTTTAAAAGAAAATGTGCAGTTTGAAATGCACTGTAAAAAAAAAAAAGCATTTTCACACTTTACTCAACTGGGGGAAAGTGTGCATTTTGAAAAATGTGCACAGAAATGTACACTTTTCCTGTTTGAAATCATGTGTACTTTCCCCATTAAAACAAACTGAAAGACAGATCTTGAATGAAAATGGGAGCAAACTGAACCAAGCTTTGATGCGAAGTTTGGAGAATTTGGGTGAGCTCGGACTTCCCTTGTTTTCCCATCCCTAGTTAGGGGTCAGACTGGGCCCTCAAATAGGGAAGCTTTTTCTTGAATATTTTGCAAGCTGCAAAATGTGTTCCTCGGCTTCCTCCTAGTTTGGGGATCTTTTGAGGGGTCGTGCAAAATGGGGTAAAACTGTTCATCCATTTGGTGGAGGGGGTTGGAACAGGGAGAAGGCTGAAGAAACTTCTCCTGGTTGCCAAGGTCACCTGGCCAGTGTGTTCCCTGCTTCTCTGCATTGCACTGCAGCAATGAAACTGCTGAAGCAAGCACATCATAAAATGGGACTGTTGGCTGAGTTGCCTTGCCAACGGGACACATTCCTTCTCATCTCACTGATATCCATGCTGAATGAGAGCACATTTTTGGCTTAGTTTGCCCTCAGTGATGTGATGTCATCATTTGGACAAATTTATTTGGATACATAATGGAGGAATTTTCTGAAGAACTTTGGAGGATGTATAGCTTCCAAATCACGTGAAGTACTAATTCCCCTCTACTCATCACTGGTTAGGCCTCATCTGGAGTACTTTGTCCAGTTCTGGGCGCCACACTTTAAGAAGGATGCAGACAAACTATATTTATTATTTATTTATTTATTGCATTTAAACCCCGCCTTTTTTACTCTTGCAATGAACCCAAGGCGGCTTACATTATCCTCCTCCTCTCCATTTTATCCTCACAACAACAACCCTGTGAGGTGGGTTGGGCTGAGAGTCTGTGACTGGCCCAAGGTCACCCAGTGAGCTTCCATGGCTGAGTGGGGACTAGAACCCGGATCTCCCAGCTCCTAGTCCAACACTCTTGCCACTACACCACACTGGCTCTCTAAACTAGAGAGGGTTCAGAGGAGTGCAACAAAGATTATCAGGGGACTGGAAACAAAGCCCTATGAGGAGAGACTGAAAGAACTGGGCATGTTTAGCCTTGAGAAGAGAAGACTGAGGGGAGCTATGATAGTACTCTTCAAGGACTTGAAAGGTTGTCACAGAGAGGAAGGCCAGGATCTCTTCTCGATCATCCCAGAATGCAGGACACGGAATAATGGGCTCAAGTTACAGGAAGCCAGATTCCGGCTAAACATCAGGAAAAACTTCCTGACTGTTAGAGCAATACGACAATGGAACCAATTACCTAGGGAGGTAGTGGGCTCTCCCACACTGAAGGCATTCAAGATGAAGCTGGACAGCCATCTGTCAGGGATGCTTTGACTTAGGGATGTATGAAAGTCACTTACCTTTTCGTGGATTGATTCGCGGTGGGGGGGGCGCTCCATCCCTCCCCCCAGAATCCTCAATGGGGGGGGAGGCGATCCGGTCTTCCCCCGCAGAATCCTGCGCAGCCTGCTCCACAGAGCAGCCAGCCAGGGCCGTCCGCAGCCGGAGTTCTGGCAGCAGACTGGCTGCTGCGGACGCAAATGGCGGCCGCCGTAGCGGCCGCCATTTGTGTCCAGCCAGGCTGCCATGATAGGCTATGTAAGTATTTATGTAGCCTATCACAGCAGGCCAAAAAAAACTAAAACCAAAAACCACATAAGTAAATGGCGGCGGCTACGGCGACCGCCATTTGTGTTCCCTATTTTTTACCGTTTTAGCCTACGTAAATATTTACATAGGCTATTATGGCGAAAACTAAGGGGAATGCAAATAGCATAGTGGGCGCTATTTGCGTTCCTTTTTTTTCGCCGTTATAGCATATGTAAATATTTACGTAAGCTATTACAGCGGAAAAAAAGGAACGCAAATAGCGTCCATTATTCTATTTGCGTTCCCCTTAGTTTTTGCCTTAATAGCCTACATAAATATTTACGTAGGCTAAACTGGTGAAAAATAGGGAACGCAAATGGTGGCTGCTGTAGCTGCTTCCATTTGAGTACGCGGTTGTTTTTTTTGTTTTTTGGCCTGCCGTGATAGGCTACGTAAATACTTACATAGCCTATCGCGGCAAGCAGCAGATGCAAATGGCAGCCGCAGCAGCCAGTCGAAAGACCAGCCGCTGCCCCCGCCGCCACCGCCGCTGCCGGAACATCCGCCCCAGGTAAGCTTCGTCCCGGGGGGAATCCGTGGGGGTGGCGGGGGGGGGAGGCCGTTGTGCCATGGATTTCAGGGGGCCAAATGCCGGTGCACTTGGCCTCACTGAAATCCGTGGCAGAATTCTCCGCCATCCGTACTTTGACTTAGATTCCTGCACTGAGCAGGGGGTTGGACTCGATGGTCTTATAGGCCCCTTCCAATCCTACTATTCTATGATTCTATGTTCCGCTGATAGCTGGGAAGTGTCAGTGGGTGTGTTTTTCCCCCTTTGATTTTGCCCACAGCCATTGATTTTCCCTAGAATACCATTGGATCATTGCTACACTATGTTGCATTATCCTGCATTATATAATGCTGCTTTTATATTATGGTGTTTTACCTTTTTTGTTTTAATTCTGTTTTGCCAGGGCTTTCTGGAAGAAGATAATGGCAGCCAGCTGCCATTGCAAGGAGCTCCAGTGCCACCTTCACAAATGGCAAAAAAACAAAAGTGTTCTTTCATTTTTAAGAAAAGAAAGAAATGGAATGGGAAGAAAAGCAAACAAATTCTGGATGAATCCCAGCTAACAATGTTAAGCACACAACCTGAAAACCTCTTTGAACCCCCCCCCCCAGTTTTGGGCACACACCCCTTTGGCATCCCCCAAATAAACTTTTGTGTCAGAGAGTGAGGTTTCAAACTCAGTTCTAATTACTACTGATCGATGAGACCCGGACTTATTAGGGCTCCATCACATGGGCAGAGAATTCCACTTCAATGCCAGTTCTTTCCCCATCCAGTATCATTGCAGGACTGGGTCATTCTCTTTAGATGGCGGTCCCCCTTGCACTATTTTTCATTTCTTTCCGACCATCTCACAGGGGTGGTGATGCTGCTCAGGGTGTAACAAAAATTCCTCTCTGGTTCCTGCCCCTTCCCCTCCCCTTGCATGTTATCAGTGGATGGGGACTGACGTGCTGTAAGTCTGCAACCCTCAGCACACTTACTTGGGAGTAAGCCCCATTGAACTTAATGTGGTGCTCTGAATCAACAGAGGACATTGATTCTGAGCTGGGTGAGGTGGGGAATCAGATCTGTCTCCCTTCCTTGCAGGGAGGCATTTTACCCTCTTCTCACTCCAGTCGAGAAATGTGCTCAAGCATTTACATGGCAGACATGTGGTTTGAGAGCAATGCACTTCTTTGGTGCCCTCTGGTGCTGCTGTTGCCGAGCGGGCAGCATACTGCACTGCAGCCAAGACATGGGCAGTTTGGCAGGTGGGTCACCTTGAAGCAAAGGGGAAAATTGCCGGCGGGGAGGGGAGGGTCAGGCACAGATCTTTCCTTCCTCAGCAAGACTTGAGCAGAGGCAGGAGTTGCCCTCAAACCATGTGCCCTCCCCTCCTTACAAGGAAGGGAGAGAGCACAAGCCCTCATGCTTGTCAAATCTGCTTGGTCTCCTTCCATGCAACCCCACTCAGGATCTCCCGAGTTCAACACGCCCCTCATTCCATTCTCAGTGCCTTGCCTTCACCATCCTGACTGCACCCCCAACAACTGAAAACAAATGCCACAGCCGGTTTCTTCTGCTATTGGAGAATTTCATGGGGAGGTCATGGCGCTCGTGTCCCATGGGCTGGAAAAAATACCACATTTTTTGCATTTGGGAAAAACACGGGATAGGCTGGGATAAATGGCAGGAGACACCCTGGAGGGTAATGGTGTCATCTAAAGAGCCCGCAAACTTCCATGACAGAGCCATCTCAATAGCCGGATAAAAGCTCCATGTGAAGAAGCTCTTAGTCTAGCACAGAGGTGGGCAGAAGGTAAATCTCGAGATGTGTTGGGCTTCAACTCCCATAAGCCCCTGTCAGTATGGCCAAAGGCCAGGAATGCTGGGAGCTGAAGTCCAAATCTACCTTCTGCCCACCCCTGGTCTAGCATTCCATAAACCAGGGCCAGATCTACACCTCATGTCATATCAGTACGATCCCATCATGGTGACGCTATATCCCTTTTGCACATTTATACCTCATAGCACACACAATGACATATGTTACAGTATTTTGCATAATACAGAATAAAAAGCAGAAAATAACACTAGAAAAGGGGTATAGGGAACACTAATGTGCTCCAGCAGTTACCAGTGCACTTCAATACTGATAAAAAGCACTCGTGTAGATGTAGCCCAGGTTTCTCCATCTCCTGTGGGTACAGTGCTAGCATGCCAGGGATTGGCAAGCATCTTGAATAAGCACCAACCCAGCATACAGGAGTCAAGGGAGATCTCATTTAAACCTGATGCTGGCCTTGTTGAATGCTGTATGGTAGCCTTTCCCAACTCGGTGCCTTCTAGATGCTTGCATTTCAGTTCCTATCATCTCTGTCAATTAACCATGCTGGTTAATTGGTGATGGGATTTGTAACCCACAACATCTGAATGGCATCAGGTTGTGGAAGGCTGCTGTATGGGTAAGAGCTTTGTCGTACACCCATTATTACAGTTAAAGGTAGCCTGAGAAGACTTTTTTTACATATCTATATGTATAGGTTTTTATACATATCTATAAAAACCTGTTGAACTGTGGTGCTGGAGGAGAATTCTGAGAGTGCCTCGGACTGCAAGAAGATCAAACCAGTCCATACTCCAGGAAATAAAGCCAGACTGCTCCCTTGAGGGAATGATATTAAAGGCAAAACTGAAGTTCTTTGGCCACATAATGAGAAGACAGGATACCCTGTAGAAGATGCTGATGCTAGGGAAAGTGGAAGGCAAAGGGAAGAGGGGCCGACCAAGGGCAAGATGGATGGATGGATGATATTCTGGAGGTGATGGACTCGACCTTGGGGGAGCTGGGGGTGGCGACGGCTGACAGGAAGCTCTGGCGTGGGCTGGTCCATGAAGTCACGAAGAGTTGGAAGCGACTGAGCGAATAAACAGCAACAAATAAAAGCCTGTATAGATTTTTACATATGTATACCTACCAACCTATCTAACAGCAAATGACCAGATTATGACCCTATTACATCTTGAAACAGGTTGCCTTTAGATGGCCTTCTGCCTTGTTGGAATATAATTTACATAGAGAGCTTTCCTATTTTTTTTTTATCACCCTGTACCACCATTAACCATCAATGCTTCCAGATATTCCACGGATGCTGGGATGTTCTAATGCTGGCCTCATTGCCCTGTTGCATTTGCATTCTCTTATCCCTAGCCAGTTCCTTTGCCACATTTGATTTCCCCAGGAAGTTCTCCCCCCAGGAGGTCTCTGTGTCATTCTGGTGGATTCTCCCCCTGAATCTACCTGAGGTTTAACGCCCCCCCCCCAATACTCTTTTCAGCTGAGCTCAGTTATTACTTGGGCGGGTGAGTTCCCGGGAGGCCTTCTGCACCGTTTTATAACCCCTCTGAAGAATAACCTTGCTAAACTTTCATACATCTGCTGCCACAGATAACTTTTCTGCCCCAGTAAATTGCTTAATGGGCTGCTGAACTGGATTGCTGCAAGTTACCTCTCTGTTACTGACTTTACTATTGCAAATTTCAGTCCTGCCACTTGCAGCCAACGTGAGTAAATGAGAGCAGCATGCTAGACTAAAGAAACGGATTTATCTGAATCTCTTCCAGAAGGCATACTCACTAACCAAGTGCAGGACCCTTGGAGATATTCTTGACTTGTGCGGTATTCTTCAAAAGACACTGTGAATGCAACCTTCTATTGCCTAAGATTTAATATTTATGGTCTCTCATTGGGAAGGTGGGGGGCACCTTTCTTCTCTCCCAGAAAAGAACAATTAAGATTTAATAACGTATCTCTTAGGGATGTGCACAGAAAAAAGTATACTATTTTTCTTTATAACTTGATTCAGCACTTTGGATTGTAAGTTGCCTTCGTTTGGTACTTCAGATGGTCATCTCACTTCCATCTGGATCCAAAGTGGGTCCTCTCTTTGGAAACTCTGAACCTTTGCATGCCTCCCCATTGACTATCATGGGGAAATCAACACATAGCTATAACTCTTTTACTTTTTTGACATAATCAGTTGACATTTGCAGGCATAGTGGCCCCTTCTGAGGGGCAAAACCTGCCAAAAACCAGATAAATAGGTGCATGGGTTTTTGTGCTAGATGCCTTTAAAGTTTTGGATTAGGTTTTTAAGTGGTCATCTATAACTATTTTATGTCTTGGCAGAATAGGATTTGTTTGCCTCCTATTGATGTGTGTGTGTGTGTGTGTGTGTGTGTGTGAACATATTATAGAGGTGCCCTTAGGTATGTTCCCTGCAAAATTTCAAAAGGGTGGATGCAGGGGTTAGTGACTTATGATGAATGAAAAACAATTAAAAGCTTTTTCTGCTCAATTGCCCCCACAAGTGCTTCATCCTTGATGGAGTGGATGGTTAGCACTTCATTGAGAAAGTATATGTAAGCTGTACACTGTAGTGTGTGTGCATACTCTATAGGGAAAGGAGCAGGGAACATTTAAAGTTTGGAGTATTCTTAAAAGGATTTCCCACACCCCGTTTTGTGGGCAATTTGCTGTGTTCTTCTTTCATGTATGTGTTGTGTGCACACACTCTTGGTGTAGTGGTGAAACTGCAAACACCACCTGCTTGCAAAACGGATAGAGCGCCACCAGCAACGTTTCAGGCTGAGAAGGTGGATGTACGTGTCCTTCCCATTCTTTGTTTCAGAGAGCTGAGAAGCCCAGCTCATCTCGGTGGCTTTAAAGTTTCCATTAAGAGCAAGTGCACAATTGTACACTGAAAGCCCTACTTGCTTGTCAAACCCTGGTCAGAGCATTCCCTCCCCCTATATTCTTCCAGGCACAGAGGGAGTGTCCTCCTTCTTGTTCTGTTTCACTGGGCTTTGCATTCCAAACAGCGGGAGAGGAGGCAGCAGAGGTAGCAAGATGAGTTCTTCCCCACCCCCTCTAGCTATGCTCCCTGGCTGCCTGGAGCTTGTGAGCATGATCCCCTATTATGAGTTGCAGACAGGCACCACCTTTAGCAGTAAAATGGTGCCCTGCTCTCCCTGTACTGACAGTCAGAGGGGAAGTGCTGGGGAGCTACACGCCTACACCCCCTTCCCCTATCTGGCATTTTCCTTTTATGGAGAGCTTGGGGGGGAAATGCATCATTTTTTTTTAACTGACCGCAGATTGTCTATGTCCCTCCCAAGTGGGACTGAAGCTTTGAGAGCAGCCCAATTCACTTCAGACCACTTTGGAGAAGACTCACTTCACTTTGGATGAGGTCCACATCTCTGAAATGGCTTGTTTTACTTCATACTTAGTCCTTCATCCAAAATCAATTCATACCCCTATTATCTCTTAATCTGGGGAGGCTCCAGTTATATTAGGGTAACATGTTATGTGGGTCATTTTCTCATCTTATGAAGACTTTGATCCCTATTGGTTATTGGAACCCATCTATGTGGGAATCTTGCCCATTCTCTTGTTGTTCCCAGACAGGTGCAGCATGTTTTGTTGCCACTCCATCCACAAGAGCATTGCTCTTTTCATAAGATGACTCCTTTCCACAAAATGGTGGAAAATTGGGGTAGAGGCTCTCTGGCAAGCAGCCTTATGATGGTAACAACTCCACTGTGGCTTCACTTTTGGCCCATTGAATAGCTTTGTTCTACAGGTATCATACAATTATAATAAGGAAGCATTTTTATTTATGATTTCATCTACCTTTTGGGGTGGGGGGTGGGGGGTGGGGGGACCTGCTGTGTTGTGTTTTAGTTGTTTCATTTATTGCTTTAAAAATCCTATTGTTTCTTTTAAGCCACCTTGAAAACCAACTGGTGGAAAAGCAGGATGTGTCTAAAATAAAGAAGGGTGCAAGCCTATGCTCAAGATACACTGCCTGAAGACTACTAGATATGGCAGAACCACTGCTATGGCAGCAGAACATGAAGTAAGCTGCCACCATGGGAGATTTACTGGTGGAACTGCTCAGATATGCTGGTGAAATACCATGCATGTGTATCCATTCTGTCAACGAAAGCGCTTGCGGAATAAAAATCCTTCCTATTCAACTCAGAAAGGCTTCTGTTACACTAATCTGCTCTTTAGGAGGAAAGAGTGGGGTTGAGAGCTAGATTAAATCTTTCCTGCTCCTCTCCCACCCAGATAATGGGCACTAAAGCCAACCTGGCTGGAGCTTTACACTACAGCCCATGGAAACAAATGCAGAATGTCTATCTACATGCATTATTCTTCATCCAGCTAAGGATCATACAGTATGCACACAGAAGCGTATGACTAGCACATGGTCCTGCGGGGTGACAACGGAAGGAGAAGTGAATGGAGAAGTACCAGATTTTTTTAAGGGAATCAGCTCTGCTGCGCTTTTGTCCATGCAGGCCTCCATGAGCAAGTTCTCTGCACCAGTAAAAATCGCTTCACAGAACATACTTCCTGGTGGGGTTGGGGGTTGGAGAGAACATCATCTGACTGGCAGGGGCTGCTCAGCCAATAAGAGAGGCTTCCCCCCTCTCCCCCCTTTCTCCTTTCCACTGAAGCTCCAGATGCACCTGCATTTCAGAATCAAGCCTTATTGACTACAATGGGAGCTACTTCTGACTAGATACACGTATGCTTGTGCTGGGAAAGATTGGGGGGGGGGAACACAGGGATGGGAAACCAGCCCCCTTTCTAACCCAGTCCTGTGCAGGATTTCTATAATGAAGGTATGAAGTAGTTATTTCCTAAAGGCAATAAACCAAACAACGGAGAATTGGAGCCTCGAGATCACACTTGGGAGCATTTAGGGAACTTGTGCTTAAACTGTGACATTTTAATTGAGGGGGATCTCTGTAAATTCTGATGTGGGATTTCAGGGGACAAGCCTCATTGAGCACAATGGGAGTTATTTCTTCGCTGGGGAAGGCTGTCATAAGGTAACATTAAAAAACAAACACATATTAAAGGGAAGAGCTTTGCAGCTTTACTTTGTCTTCCCCCACTCATCACTGTATCAAGAAAGTAAAGCAACATTTTCTAAGTTTCTTTATCTTTTACAGGGTTATTCTAGCCACACTTTTGTAATCATTTCATCATATTATCGTAGCTTATTTCTAGATGGGAAAATCTGTTTTTTGTAGATGTACTATTGTCTTTCTTTTTCTTTCTCCTCTTATAGGGCTGCTTCTCATGTTACATTGTTATGAGGTCCTCATATTTTAAAAATATGTGAAACTGTTAACTTGCTAAATGTTTTAGTGGATTTATTATCTGGCTTTTGATTGATTACATTACAGTTAACCAATGAAAAATAAATGTTCACCGATCACCTAGCCTCAATTAATGTGGCCTTTTGAAGATACAGGGCAGTATTCTAAAGGACCATTCTGCCTCTACTGCTTCCATTGCCCTTGTGGAACCCACCACTTGTGCAATGAGGCTTTGATGCTTCTAAAAATAACCCCAGAAAATAGCAGAAACACCCATTTCTAGATCAGAACAGGGGACCTCTGCTGACCTGCCTGATTTTGAAAACCAGCATTTCTGCTTGTTCAGGTTATTTTTCGATTTGTCAAAGCCCCTTTGCAAGAGTGGTGGGACACACACGAGCATGGACATAATAGGATACTACCCTCTGAAGGAAAGGGACAGTTTTTCTTAAGTGTAAGTGGCTGTCCACACATCCTGTAGAAGCCCTGTCCAAGTGTCCGGAGTCAGTGAGTGGCTGGATGGAAAGGACTAAGCTGAAACTGAACCCCGACAAAACTAAAGTAGTTTTTGTGGGAGACAAGGGGAGGTTGGGGGAGGTTGACCTGGTGTTCAATGGGGTGCGGCTGCCCCAGAAGGACCAGGTCCGCAGACTGGGGGTCATTTTAGACTCCCAGCTGTCCATGGAGGCTCAGGTGTCGCCCATGAGCCAGGAGGTGCTGTACCAACTCCATCTGATATGGCGGCTGTACCCCTACCTCCCTAACCATCTGCTCCCATCAGTAGTTCATGCCCTGGTCTCCTCTCACCTAGACTACTGTAATGCGCTCTATGTGGGGTTACCCTTGAAGATGGTTCAGAAGTTGCAGCTGGTGCAGAACGCAGCAGCCCGCCTGATTAAAGGCAGCCGTCAGTGAGACCACATCAGGGCTAAAGGAGTTGCACTGGTTACCAGTTGTTTTCTGGGCCTAATTCAAGGTGTTGGCATTGACGTTTAAAACCCAATATGGTTCTGGCCCAGTCTATCTTAAGGAGCGCCTCCAACAACACAAGGGACACCGCTCAATGAGATCGGTCTCAGAAGGCCTTCTGTCTGTCCCATCAGCCAGGACAGCTAGGCTGGTGAGGACTAGGGAGAGGGCCTTTTCTGTGGTGGCCTCCAGTCTGTGGAATTCCCTCCCTAGTGACCTCCGCCATGCCCCCTCTTTGATGAGCTTCCACCAGTCTTTGAAAACCTGGCTGTTCAGGTGGGCATTTGGGGTGGGTCAGGGTTTTTTAGAGCAATGTTGTTTTGTTCAGTTGGTTATATAAATTTGTTACATTTCGTGTTATTTGTATTGTATGCCACCTAGAGTGGCTGGGTAGCTGGCCAGATGGGAAGCTAATAAATCAAATAGATTAATTAATTAATCCCTCCCCCAACATGTTCACTGAACATATGAGGGGGAAGTGGGACTATGTCCACTGACTGACCACATCTCCTAATGTTGGTACAGCCACATGCCAGACCCCCAACACCCACATGTTTAATGTTAGCATGAAGGGGCTCTGTGCAGGGTTCATGATTATGTGAAACCCCTTCATACTAATGTTAAATGCATGTCTGTTGGAGGTATGGCCAATAGGCATAGTCCTCTTTTCCTCTCATGTGTTCACTGAACGTGTGGGGGACAAATATGTGCACACCCCTTAAGCTAATAACGCTTATCATCTATTGCTAGAAATTTGGGAATATAAAATAGTCTCTATTGCAGAAATACACCCAAATGGCAGAAAATAAGATTCATGTTGTTGTGGAATATATAAAAGATTGACATTGTCTGCTTCAGATGACTTTTTCTTTTCTTTCTTCTCTTCTCAATGATAAGAGGAAACACACAGGAGTTTTACACAAACTGGGAGGAAAAGCCATCTCTCCATTTATTTCTCATCAAATCTGTTACAGGGAGGAGAGGAGCTGACACAGCTATGCCACCTGTATAGCCATAGGTTCTTTAAGGGTAAACATAGATGTACAATTAAAAGGGGACTCACAGCAGGTTCCTTCTGGCTTTGCAACTGAACTGACAGACAAGCAAAGCAGCAAGCTGAATGCCAGTCCTGCCTCTCATCACCTGCTAGCTAGCTATCACGGCTGCTGCCTCCTCCTCGGTTGCTTTCTCCACCTGGAGAAAGTTAACAAAGTGTCCCACAGTAGCCAGAAATTGGAAGAAGGCTGCATGCCTGCACCATTTCCTCCCTTGCTTTTGAGCCCTACTTGAAGTGAAAGGATTGCTTCCTTCCCTCTGCCCCCCTCCCAATATGCAAAAGACTGGAAGGAAGGGAGTATAGGCTTCCCCCTCTCTGTGAAAGCAAAGGGCTAACTCTGGACCAAACTAGATGTGATGTTGATTGCCTACATCAAAGGTGCAGAAACTCAAGGGGGGGGGGTGCTAAATCTGGCCCTCCTAGGTCCACTGTCAAGAACAACAGCCAGTTTCTACCATGAGACCAGGTCTGGGTGTCACATTCCAGGCATCCACCTGGAATAGCGTGTTGACTACCAGCTCCTTGGCCCTGTTGCTCAAGGCCATGCTCAGTCCCTGTTAATTGGGATAACAGTTGGGTCTAGTGGGAAGATCCTACCTCTTCTGGATGAAGGTGGACCTTTTGGAGGTTGAGCTGGTGATTGGCTAAGGGAAAGCTGTCCTGGGTTGCTGCCCTTAAAAGGAGGTCAAGGGAGAGGTGTGGTGTGGTGTCTCCTTTTGTCATGGTGGGGTTGAACCTGCTGTCAGCTAGACACTATCCTGGGTGGCCCGTACTTAGGTATGTGAAAGGACAGGCTAGCTTGTTTGGTTATTTTGCTTGGGGGTGCGGTATAAAGGCTGTTTGTGTATGCTTTGGTTTTCCTTGCAAGTTTTCAGCTTTGTAGTCCTCTGTACAACCTACCACTTCTAATTTTCCCCTTCCCTCTATACCTTTCCCTATAATAAACAGTTAACCAACTCCAAGTTGGTATGATCCCTTCTGTTCAACCTCAATGCTAAATTCAGTGCCCTTTGGTAGGAGAGGGTGGTTACTGGATGTCTTTGGGGGCTTGAGGCCAGGTTTGGCCTGACCCACCTTGCAGGGGCATTGGGGTTAGCTCCAGAGCTCCTTCACATCCACCAACTTTGAAACACTAGAGTCCCAATCCAGCCCTTTGGGGTTCCCCAAATAGCCAAACACACACCCTTTCCCCAACTACCAATTGTTTGGTGGTTTCCTGGCTTCTCTGAAGAAGTCTCCCCATTATAAATGGGTGAAATGCCTCTCCTTAAGGCTTTGCTACTGGCAGGAAGAGCTTTAAGCTAAAATATTGGTGCTTTAGCTTTAAGCTAAAAACCTGGTGTTTTAGGCCCTGCCCCATTAGCCTTCCATTCCACCCCATTTGGCTCACCACTAGAGGACAGTCCCCAGAAGCTTCTCTGAAATGGCTTTTGCCAGGCTGGAAGAGGTTCTGCATCCCTGGTGTAAATGCATTTAACATGCATATTTTTATTATGTAAATAATAGCCATAGGGATGTGGCTGTGTGCAGTGTGTAAATGTCCTCTAAAGATTTTCCACATTTGTGGGCAGGGAAATGGGGGAATGACCATTTTGCAAAAGTTCTCCATGGGGATGAGAAATTAGGGATGGTGGAGAATTTCTCCCTGAATATTCGGGAGGCCGAGCGCCGATGCATTCGGCCCCCCGAAGTTGGTTGGGAAATTCTCCGCCGGCCCCCCCCCCCCAGGACGGGACTTACCTTCGGCGAATGTCCCTCTCGGCGGCGGGTCCCGGCGGCCGTTCGGCGGCAGTTCGGCGCGGGCAGGGGCGGCGGCCGGTCTCCCGACCGGCTGCCACCGCCACCATTGCAAAAAAACCAAAAAACTAAAGTAAAAAAACAAAAAACACCCGTGATAGGCTACGTAACGATTTACGTAGCCTATCACGGCTAGATTTCCAAAGTCAGCCATGATAGGCTACGTAAATCGTCATGTAGCCTATCACGGCTGACTTTGGGGGGGGGGAAAAGCACGTACGCAAATGGTGGCGCCCATGGGGCACCGCCATTTGCGTTCCTTAGTTTGGCACGTCTAGTCTACGTAAAGATTTACGTAGACTACGGCGAAAATAAGGGAATGCTATTTGCGTTGCCCTTATTTTCACTGTAGTCTACGTAAATCTTTACGTAGACTAGACGTGCCAAAATAAGGAACGCAAATGGCGGCGCCCCATGGGCGCCGCCATTTGCATAAGCGCTTCCCCCCCCCCCCAAAGTCACCCGTGATAGGCTACGTGATGATTTACGTAGCCTATCACGGCTGACTTTGGAAATCTAGCCGTGATAGGCTACATAAATCGTCACGTAGCCTATCACGGGGTCTTTTTTTTTTTTTTTTAACTTTTTGTTTCACGGCCGGGGAGACAGGGCGCTTCTCCCCGGCCTGAATTTCGGCCAGGCGAGGCGGGATGCCTCCCCCCCCCTCGCCTGAACTTTGGGGGGAGAAGCGACGCGCCTCCCCCCCACCGCGAAGCCAAGCTGCGAAAAGGTAAGTGACTTTCGTACATCCCTAGGAGAAATCCTCCAACAATTTCTCAGAGGGGAAGCTCGCCATGAACCGTGATTGTAGCACAGCTTCTTTCTTTTTTCCTCAGGGTTTTGTTCTTTGAACTGCTGCCACTGCAACTGTGTGGGCAGCCTGGCCCCCATTTTGGATCCTCTTCAGTGCCCCATACCTAGGGTGTTTCTACATTAAGCAAAAACCTGCATCCTTTCCGGAGCTTCCTGCTTTCAGTTTCTTTGTGGGATTTAGGAAGGGCTTCTCATGGCAGCCATGTGGTTTGAACTAAGGGAGTGCCTCCCTCCCTCCCCAGCATGTGTGCAAAGGGGTCGGTAGGTCTTGTTTGCATAGCTTAACTTCTGCAGTACTGTTTTCTCATAGCCCCCAGGAAACCTCTGACTTACTTCTGAGTAGACATAAAATATAAGATTGTGCTGTAAGTCTGCAAGCCTTGGCACACTTATGTGGGAGTAAGCCACACTGAACTCAGTGGGACTTACTCCTGGGTAGGATCACCCTGTAAGTCTGCAACGCTTGGCACACTTCCCTGGGAGTAAGCCCCACTGACCTTAATAGGGTGCTCTGAAACAACAGAGGACGGTGCTTCTGTGCTTGGCGGGGTGGGGGATCAGAGCTGTCTTCCTTCCTTGCAGGGAGGCATTTCTCCTTCCACTTGAGAAGTGCAGAGGCAGTAGGGGTGTCAGAGAATTCCGCCATGGATCTCAGTGAGGCTAAATGCCAGTTATTCAGCCCCCTGAAATCTGTGGTGGAACGAAGCCCCCCGCCCCACCACCCTGCAGCCGCCATTCACAAGTCAGCATGGATGGCAGCAGGTAGGTGCTCCATTCTGGGCCCATTTTGTGGGGTTGGGGGGTGGGGGGGCTTTGTTTCACTATGGATTTTGGGGGGCTGAATGCACTGGCATTCAGCCTCACCGAGATCCGTGGTGGAATTCTCTGACATCCCTACTGATCGCATAGCTTCCTCAGCACTCAGTGTTTCCTCAGCAACAAGCAAAGGGCTGGATGCGCGCACACTTGTCTGACCTTGGAAGCTAAGCAGGGCCGGCCCCGGTCAGTAGTTGGATGGACAACCACCTGGGAATCAGGCTTCCTGCACTGAGCAGGAGGTTGTTCTATCCCTTCAAATGAGACTAAGTTTTACTCCCTTCTATCCCCCACTTCAGCTGTTTTGTTTTTAATTAAGGCGTTATCTTCGAAGAATCATGGCTTCTCCATGATTCCCCCCCCCCTAATTCAGGCATGATCTTCAATGATTCGAAGATTTGAAGCTTCAAATCTTCAAATCTTCAAATTTTCGAATCTTTGACGATTATGCCTGAATTAGAAAAACAAAATGACGGAGAAGCCACGATTCTTTGAAGATAATGCCTTAATTAAAAAACACACACAGCTGAAGTGGGGGATTGAAGGGGGTAAAACTTAGTCTCATTTGAATGGTAGATGAGCCTTGAGAAGAGAAGACTGAGGGGAGATATGATAGCGCTCTTCAAGTACTTGAAAGGTTGTCACAGAGAGGAAGGCCAGGATCTCTTCTTGATCATCCCAGAGTACAGAACACAGAACAATGGGCTCAAGTTATAGGAAGCTAGATTCTGGCTGATAGGGATGTTGGAGAATTTCGCCATGGACTCCAGTGAGGCCGGATTCTTTAGAAATCCTACGGAGTCTGTGGCGGAAAAGGGCAATCCCCCCCGCCACTCCATGGAATCCTCGTGGAAATTCCCTGGTGGCGGCGGTGGCTCCGGCGGTGGATCTGGGTCATCTTCCGGCTGCTGCCAGGCTGCGGCCGCAAATGGCGGCTGCTACGCCGGCCGCCATTTGTGTCCCTGCCAAGCCGTAATAGGCTACGTAAGTATCTACATAGCCTATCATGGCAAAAGGCAGGGACGCAAATGGTGGCTGCTACGCCATTTGCGTCGGTGCCTTTTGCCATGATAGGCTACGTAGATACTTACATAGCCTATCACAGCTTGGCGGGGATGCAAATGGCGTAGCGGTCGCCATTTGCGGCCAGCGCAGCCCAGCAGCAGATGGAAGTCCGGCTGCGGGTGGCCCCGGCCGGCAGCTCCATGGAGTTGCTACAGAGCAGAGCTGGTCAGGGAGGATTCCGGGGGGAGGGACAGAGTGTACACCCCTACTAGCTGAACATCCCTACTTTTCATACATCCCTACTAGCTGAACATCAGGAGAAACTTCCTGACTGTTAGAGCAATACAACAATGGAACCAATTACCTAGGGAGGTGGTGGGCTCTCCCACACTGGAGGCATTCAAAAGGAGGCTGGACAGCCATCTGTCGGGGATGCTCTGACTTGGATTCCTGCACTGAGCAGGGGGTTGGACTTGATGGCCTTGTAGGCCCCTTCCAACCCTACTATTCTATGATTCTAAATATTAAATTACTGAGGGGCAACTGCAGATACATCTAATCTCTAATGCAGTTGATTATAATACTGCTACTTCCCTGAAAGCCCTGTAGTGGTTGTGACAGGGGGGCAGTGTTGTGTTCAGCTCTGGGGAAGAAGTGGACCTAGTGTTGTGCCAAAATCTGTCCTCCAGTTTCTCAAAAGAAAGTTTTCTTTCCCTATAAAAGGGGCTTCTGTTTATCTGACTTATTCTCTGAGCACTTTTGAATTTCTTTATAATGGGGGCTGGGGTGTTTTTGAGCTTATCTTTTAATTGCAGGGTGGCAAAGGTTGCTGTGTGTGTCTTATCTTTCTATTACACATCTCACTATCACTCAGTCTGCAGACATCCCAGCTGTCTGCGCTCCCTGATCTGAAAAATCTCCATGGGGGAGGAGTTACCTCAAGGCACTTCCCCCTGGGCTTTAATTGAAGTGTGGGAAGCCGGAGAGGTTGCAGGAGAGATGATTTTACAATGAAAGACAGGATGCTCACCTTGGCCACCTCATATGATAAGCACAGGAACCTTGGAGCCTAACCATGAGAATTTCTCTGAAATGTTCTTCTCCTTTTAAATTTATTTATCTGACCTTTGAAATGGCAACATTCAATACCACTGGGTGAACACTTCAGCCTCCCAGGATACTCTGTCCCTGACCTTAAAATGGCCGTTGTGGAGAAAAGCAATGTCAAAGGAGGGAGAGACTGCTGAGTTAGAATTCATCAACAGGTTCAATTCTATCTCCAGAGGCTTGAATTGGGAGAAAGGATTTTTATCACACTACTTGTGTTAATTGGTGTACCACTGCCAGGACATTTGTACTATCAGCAGCAACTGCACTGTGAATGACCACTGTTGATAATGTGATTATCACCTTCTGCATAGGGATGTACGAAACACCTACCTGGCTCCGCGCCAGGCAATCCACGATGGGGGGGAGGCGCTCCGTCCCTCCCCCCAGAATCCTGCCCGGCCGGCTCCACTCCACAGCCAAGCCGTGGAGCCACCGGCCGGCTCCAGCCACCCGCAGCCGGACATCCGGCCGCTGGGCAGCCCTGCAGGGATGCAAATGGTGGCTGTCGTAGCCACCACCATTTGTGTCCCTGTATTGAGCCGCGATAGGCTATGTAAATATTTACGTAGCCTATCACGGCAGGGGGAAAAAACCCAGCATACGCAAATGGCGGTAGCCGCCGCCATTTGCGTACGCTGGGTTTTTTTCCTCCCTGCTGTGATAGGCTACGTAAATACTTACATAGCCTATCACAGCAGGGGGGGGGGAACCCAGTGTACGCAAATGGCAGTAGCCGCCGCCATTTGCGTACGCTGGGGTTTCCCCCCCCCCCGCCATGATAGGCTACGTAAATACTTAGGTAGCCTATCATGGCCTCTGCAGGGATGCAAATGGCATCCCTGCATTAGTCGTGATAGGCTACGTAAGTATTTATGTAGCCTATCACTGCTATGAAGAAGAGGAAGCGAATGGCGGCTGCAGGACGGCCGCCATTCGCAAAGCAGAGCAGACGGGAGCAGGTAAGTGCTCCATTTCGCACGCCTTTTGTGGGGTGGGGGCAGCGGGGACTTTGTCCCGTGCGCCTTTCATGGGTTGGGGGGGCGGGGTCCTCGTTCCGCGATGGATTTCGGGGGGCCGAATGCACTGGTGTTCGGCCTCACCAAGATCCGTCGCGGAATTCTCTGACATCCCTGCTTCTGCATTCAATTTCCTTCTGACCTCACGTTTACAATCCCCCCCAACACGCGTGCGCACGCGCACACACATAGTATATAAACCTGAAATTTTCCATAACACTCCATGCATGTAATGAAGTGGGCTATCATCCATGAAAGCTTATGCAAAAATAAATCCATTCATCTTTAAGGTGCCACAAGACTCTTGTTTTTTTCAAAAGGAATTTGTTTTCTATCAAATTGAATGGGAATAATCACTGGTAAAAATATGAAAGACAGTTTTGGCACAGCACTGGCCCAAATGTGCCTGAATTGGCCAAATGACCTAAGAGTATTAAGATGGGTGCAAAGGCCATGTACACTCTATGTTTTCATTCTCTGACCACAACACATTTATAATTCTCATTTATAGTGCTGGATAAGTTTGGCTTTAGCATTTCCTATATGAGAATAGCAGATAAAACATCCACAATAGAAAAAAAAAAAAAACCTCTCTCTTTGGAGAGGATGTGTAACTATTTCATTCATTTATTATTGATATAAAGTTGTAAATTATTCTACTACTAATGTTCATTTCTCTTATTGTATATGACAGCACTGAAGTAGCAACAATAAATAGTTGCTGTTACTTTCCATAGTCATCTTTTTTTTAATCCCCCAAATTGAACTAGTTTGTTGTAATGGCATACTGAGAAATAATTCTAAATTCCAGTTCTATGTAAATACAAGTATAACCATTGCTCTTGTCACAGTTTGTGTTATTAGCAGAGTTAAAAATCCAGCATGCCTGTATTGAACAGCATAGGGTTTGGCCACCTTCTCCAACCTGGTGCCCTCCATATGTTTTGGACTACATCTCTCAGCATTCCTGACCATTGCCCATGCTGGCTAAGGCTGGTGGGAGCTGAAGTCCAAAACATCTCAAGGGTTCCATTTTGGGGAAAGCTGGGGTATGACAGGTGCCCTCCCCATGCACCTTCTAGAGCATGCTCAGTATGTAGCATTCCAGGATCGGCTGACTACTCCCAGAAGATGGCCTGGCCCAAGAAGCTGCTCCAGAGGGGTTGGGAAGGCCAGCAAAGTTGACTGACTTATAGGCCTGCTTTTAATTTCCAGGACTCAAAAGTGAAGGAAAGAAGAGACTGCCTTCTTCAAATAATCTGAACAACGAAGTATGGTGAGGCAACTGTGTTATTGTACCCTTTATTCAAGCTGTTCTCTTGCTATTATGTGCATCCTATGGATGCTGAAGATATTTGCATTTTTATATGTAAAGAATGGCTTTGTTGCTACAAAGCAGGGGTGGGCAACCTGTGGGCCACATGCAGCTCTCAGAGGCTTCCTGTGCAGCCTGCCACAGGTGCCCTGCCCCATCTCCCCATGCTGCTGATGCTGCCACCACACAGGGTATGCGAGAAGAATCATCCCCATGTACTCTGTTCCCCAACTGAATTGAGCTCTTGCTACTCTGCCAACCAGCTGTTGACCCCATTAACAGATGCTGTGCACAAACCATTAAAACAGCAGCCACTGTGGTTTTTAATCCCACCATGCACACAAACCTGGGAATAAACCCCACTCAGTGAGGCTTACTTCTGAGTAGACATGCAGAGGATTGCAATGTAAGGTTGCAGTCCTAGCCACAGTTTCCTCAGAGTAAGCTCCATTCAACCGTGTGTACTTCTGTGTAAACACACATAGGCTTGCTCTGAAAGACAGTTTAGCTTAAAAGCTTCTAAAACTTGGCTTAGGATAGGGTTCTGATGTACATATTGGAAAAATAAAAAAAGAAAAGCTGATCATATTTCTCCTCTGTCAGAACTGAAGGGGCATGTGACCTCCTATTTCTGTAGCTGAAAAGCTAGATGCATTTTGTTCTCACCATTCCCCGAAGTTTCAGTGTTCTACTTGGAAGTATGAAAGTTGTACAAATGTTTATAGATATTTAACTGAATTGCAGTGTGTGTGTGTATTTGGCAAAGCATATGATGAGAGATGGCAAGGAAGAAGGTGAGGTATGGGCAGGAGAAGGTGCAGTTGGAATGGTAATAAAAATAATAAATAAACACTTATATATTATTTTGCTGACCATGCCTATGCATCTTTATGTCGGGCTGGATCCAGATTTAGTCATACTTAGAATAGACCCACTGAAATCAGTGGGACCTAAGTTACCCATGACTAACTTGAATCCCATTGATTTCAATTTGTCTACTCCAAATATGACTAAATCTCGATCCAACCCTTATAAATCAAGGATGCCCCACTTGTAAGTCCCCACTAAGTTTGATGAGACTTACTCCGAAGTAAGTGTGGATAGATGGTAGCCTTACAGCCCAATTGTATACAAGACAAGTATATTCAGAAGAAAGTCCTGCTTTGCTCAGTGGGGTTACTCTACAGTAAATGTGCATAGGATTTCAGCTTTAAGACAATTAAAATACTTCACAAAGTTTTTTGTTGTTGTAATCCTTATTACTATATCCCTGTAAAGTATTGCAGCTGTGCAACTAAGGCAGAGAAAGAATGGTTTGCATTGGTAAAGGCAATGTTTGAACTAGCAGCTCCTTGATTCATAGTTCCGTCTCTTGTATTTCTCTCTACTATACCTACATGAAAGAAAAGGACAAATGACAGGAGCCTGTAGATCAGTGAAAAGAGAATGTTTAACATTAGTATATCCAGGAGAATTTTGAGGAGAATGTTCAGATGCAAATTTATTTCAGGCATACTAGAGATCATCAAGAGATCATCCAGGGGCAGCAGGGGCAGCCCTCCCATTAGATAGTGTGAAATGGCCATCTCAGGCAGCTGATTTTGAATATCATGAAAGGGCAGCAAATTGCTATATTTATTATTATTGTATTTTAATTGCCAAGGGAGGGAAGAAGTACTTATGGGATTTTCTGCCATGGGTTCCAAAATAACTTGTCTGGGTATGCACCTGGATTTGGTATGTGTGTGTTCATAGAGGTGCCATTCGCTGATGTGCCACAGGCAATAAAATGTCTTGGGCCAGCTCTGGGAGGCAGACCTTGGAGCACAAATATTGCAAGAATGGATGGAGCTGCCAGAAACCCTAAAGATCCCAGTCTAATCCTTCCCTCTTATGGAGTTTTAAGAAAGACAGTTCATTTGCTCACTTTAGAATTTTACTATCTACAAAAAGGATGAGGAATCAATTTTGGGAGGCCATTTTTGTTCATCCCAGTTGAATAACCATGTATCTGTGCTTAAAGATGCTATAAAATACTATTTATTTACCTGTGGGACATCATAGGTATCTATTCCCAGCTTTTGTATCTGGAAATGGGTGAGAACTGCAAGAATCTCCTGTGGAATAAACTAAGAATCTATCAGCAGGAAAACAGCAGCATCCTTCTTCCACAGCACCACTGTGGAAGAGGAGCAGCTCAGAATGACTCATTTCCAGAACAGAGTCTTGCATAGCTCTGTGGACTGTGGAAGTCATGAGTCTCCTCCTCACAAGATACACGTGAGGGCATTCAGTGCCACTGAATTAGGGATAGGTGAGAATTTCATTTCCATTTTGGCTTTGATAAGAATTTACCCAAATTTACAAAGTTCTCCATATTCAGGACAAAAAGCTTGAGATTAAGAAACAAATTGAATGTGGGGGAAAAAACAAAACAGACAGATTTGTCCATCCAGGCCCAGGACTTTGAGGACTTAGCCCTTAAAAGTCTGGATTTGAAGCCCTGTGTAGTCAACCATGTCAGTGCGGAATTAGGGTTGCCACCTCCTTTTTCCTGCAAACTCCTCGTCTTTAACAGCTGTATGGCAAGCAGGAACATCCTGGTCCTCTCCATGCTGGGAATAGCTGTACCTATTGAATTTGGCTGATGCAGATGGGCAAGAATTTAATTTCAGTTAATTTTTTGTAAGATTTTACCAAAAATTGCAAAGTTCTTCATAGCCAAGAGAGAAAGAAGTTGATATTTTTGTAGAAAAACTAGGGATGTACGAAAGTTACTTACCATTTCGCGGATCTGCTTTGCGGTGGGGGGGGAGCTCCATCCCTCCCCCCGGAATCCTCGATGGGGGGGAGGTGCTCCATCCCTCCCCCTGGAGTCCTGCCTGGCCGGGTCCGCTCCGCAAGGATTCCACGGAGCCGCTGGCTGGCTCTGCCAGCAGCCGGACATCTGGCCGCTGGGTAGCAGGAGCCTGGGGAAGGAGGACCAGCCAGCAGCTGCACCGGGTGATCCTGAGCCTGAGCCTGCTTCTGCCCCCGCCCACAGGTACTTAAGGCAGGGCTGCCAGAGGCTGCTCGGGAAGGAGCCTGGGGAAGGAGGACCAGCCAGCAGCTGCACCGGGTGATGCTGAGCCTGAGCCTGCTTCTGCCCCCGCCCACAGGTACTTAAGGTGGGGCTGCCAGAGGCAGCACCTTGGCGCGTGTCTTGGCGTCGCGCCAAGTGCGACACTAAGTGCGCACTTAGCGTCGCACTTGGAGTCGCGTAGGACCTGAAGATCTACCCACCTGCCTCTCCAGAGACACCAGCTGCCACAACACCAGCAGCAAAGAGCAGCAGCAGCAGAGGGCAGCAGCTTTAAAGACCAGGGGAAGGGGCAAACGTGGACTATCTGCTCCTTCTTAGCTGCTGTTCTCTTTTATCTCTTTTATATTCTTTTAAACTGTTGTGTATTTTATATCTTAATATTTTAATATGTGCCTGGGAGGACTATTGGGCAACTCAGGGGGTGGGGGAGGTGCAACCATAACTGTGGTCACGGGCAGGGGGAGGTATGGCGTTGGGGGATTAACAGGCCAGCTGAGGAGAAGAGGGGCTAGACACCTCACAGCTGTCCCCTCTTCTGGTTCTTCCCCCAACCTGATGGTTCCTGGCAGCCTTACCAGTCTGCCCTCGGGTCTGGTGGTGCTGCTGCTGAATGACAGGTCGGCCCAAAATAAGACCTCCCTCATCCATGATTTGATTGTGGATGAGGGGGCTGACCTGGCATGTATTACTGAGACCTGGGTGGGGGAACTGGGAGGGGTCAATCTCTCCCAGCTGTGCCCTCCTGGGTACTCGGTGCAGCACCAACACCGACTTGAGGGTTGGGGAGGGGGGGTTGCCGTGGTCTATAGGAATTCAATCTCCCTCTCCAGGCTTCCTGCTCATTCGAGTGCAGATCTTGAGTGTCTGTACCTTGTGTTGGGTACCTGGGACAGATTAGGGATTCTGTTGGTGTACCGCCCACCCCGCTGCCCATCAGACTCCCTGCCTGAGCTGACGGAGGTGGTCTCGGACTTGGTGTTGAGGACCCCCAGGATGATGGTCCTGGGGGTTCTCAACTTCCATGCCGAGGCCGCTGTATCCGGGGCGGCTCAGGACTTCATGGCCGCCATGACAACCATGGGGCTGTCCCAACATGTCATCAGCCCAACGCATATAAAAGGACACACGCTTGATCTGGTTTTCTCGACTGGGCAGGTGGATGGTGATCTGAAAGTGGAGGAATTAACATCTGTCCCTTTGTCATGGTCAGATCACTTCCTGCTGAGGTTTAGACTTCTGGCGGCCTTTCCCCTCTGCAAGGGTGGGGGACCTATTAAAATGGTCCGCCCCCGGAGATTAATGGATTCCGATGGATTCCAGAGGGCTCTGGGGGATTTTCCTGCTGGTATGGCTGGTGCTCCTGTCGAAGCCCAGGTCGCTCTGTGGAATGCAGAGATGACTCGGGCGGTTGACACGATCGCGCCCAAGCGCCCTCTCCCTCTGAGCAGAGCCCGGCCAGCTCCTTGGTATACACCTGAGCTGAGGGCAATGAAGCAAGAGGGGAGACGGCTAGAATGCAGGTGGAGGAAAACGTGTGCTGAGTCTGACCGAACACAGGTAAGAGCCCACTATCGAGCCTACTCTGTGGCGGTGAGGGTGGCAAAGAGGCAGTTCTTTTCCACCAGCATTGCATCTTCTCAGTGTCGTCCGGCGGAGCTTTTCCGAGTGGTTCGCGGCCTGTTACATTCTGGGCCAGGGAGAGAGACAGTGGAACCCTCAGTAGCACACTGTGACAAGTTTGCGCGGCATTTTGAAGATAAAGTCGCTCAGATTCGTCATGAATTGGACACCACCATTAATGCAGTTCCATTGGTAGAGGCGTTCAGAGCACTGTCTGGTCCAGTTTTATTGGATGAGTTTCAGTTACTGAGGCCTGAGGATGTGGACAAGGTGCTTGGCCAAGTCCGATCGACCACTTGTGTGCTTGATCCTTGCCCTTCATGGCTTATTAAATCAAACAAGGAGGGGTTGTCCAGCTGGGTCCAGGAGGTTGTAAATTCCTCCTTGAGAGAGGGAGTGGTGCCTGCTGCTTTAAAAGAGGCAGTAATTAGACCACTCCTGAAAAAGCCTAACCTGGACCCAGAGAATGTTAACAATTATAGGCCAGTGGCCAACATCCCCTTCCTGGGCAAGGTGCTTGAGTGGGTGGTTGTAGGACAGCTCCAGGCACTCTTGAATGAAATGGATTATCTAGATCCATTTCAATCGGGCTTCAGGCCTGGTTTTGGAATGGAAACTGCCTTGGTCGCCCTGTGGGATGACCTCTGCGGGAGATGGACAGGGGGAGTGCGACCCTGTTGATTCTCCTGGACCTCTCAGCGGCTTTCGATACCATCGACCATGGTATCCTTCTGGATAGGTTGTCTGGGTTGGGAGTTGGAGGCACTGCACTACAGTGGTTCCGCTCCTACATGGATGGCCGATTCCAGAAGGTGGTGCTGGGGGATTATTGCTCTGTGCCATGGCAATTGTGCCATGGGGTTCCACAGGGCTCTATTTTATCCCCCATGCTGTTTAACATCTACATGAAACTGCTGGGGGAGGTTATCCGGAGGTGTGGGCTGAGGTGCCATCAATATGCGGATGACACCCAGCTCTACCTCTCTTTTTCATCAAAACCAGGTGAGGCAGTGGCTGTTCTGAACCACTGCCTGGGCACGGTAATGGACTGGATGAGGGCTAATAAACTGAAACTCAATCCAGACAAGACGGAGGTACTGTTAGTGGGTGGTTCGTCTGCCCGGCTAAGTGATATTCAACCTGTTCTGGAGGGGGTTGCACTCCCCCTAAAGGATCAGGTTCGTAGTTTGGGGGTGCTCTTGGATCCAGAACTGTCACTTGAGGCACAGGTGAACTCAGTGGCACGGAGCACTTTTTATCAGCTTAGGCTGGTATACCAACTACGCCCTTATCTGGACAGAGATAGCCTAGCTACAGTTATCCATGCTCTGATAACTTCTCGTCTGGATTACTGCAATGCGTTATACGTGGGGCTGCCTTTGAAAACGGTCCGGAAACTTCAGCTGGTCCAAAATAGGGCAGCAAGATTGTTAACAGGGACTGGCCTGCAAGCTCATATTACGCCAGTACTTTTCCAGCTGCACTGGCTGCCAGTCCATTTCCGGGCCCGATTCAAAGTGCTGGTGTTAACATTCAAAGCCCTTAACGGCTTGGGGCCAGGTTACCTGAAGGATCGCCTCCTCCCATATGTGCCTGCCCGGACCTTAAGGTCATCATCAGAGGCCCTTCTCCGTGAGCCCCTGCCAAAGGAAGTGAGGCGGGTGGCTACTAGGAGGAGGGCTTTTTCTGTTGTGGCACCCCGGCTCTGGAATGAGCTCCCTAGTGAGGTTCGCCTGGCACCTACATTGTACTCCTTTCGGCGCCAAGTGAAGACCTTTTTATTTTCCCATGCATTTTAGCTTTCTAAATTTTTATCTTTGCTGTTTTAAATCTGTATTTTAAACTCCTGTACTGCTGCTAGGTTTTATTGTGGTTGTATTGTTATATTGTGGTTTTAATGTTCTATATATTTTAAATTGTTTTATTGTGTGTTGTTTGGTTTTAGTTTTTGTGAACCACCCAGAGAGCTTCGGCTATTGGGCGGTATAGAAATGAAATAAATAAATAAAATAAATAAAATAAATAAATAGCAGGGACGCAAATGGCGGCTGCCGTAGCCGCCGCTGTTTGTGTCCCTATGTTCAACCGTGATAGGCTACGTAAAGACTTGTATAGCCTATCACATCTGGGTTAAAAAAAAAAACGCGTACGCAAATGGCAGCAGCTACAGCAGCCACCATTTGCGTTCCTTATTTTTCGCCGTCTTAGTCTATGTAAATATTTACGTAGACTATTACAGTGAAAATAAAGGGGAACACAAATAGCGTAGTGGGCACTATTTGCGTTCCTTTTTGATTCGCTGTTTTAGCCTACGTAAATAT